>NC_038049.1:16925794-17225794 GCF_002211085.1 Panicum hallii
TCATCTTTTGACTGACCTCGATGCCTCTTTGGTGAACCATGAAACCCAAAAACTGTCCAGCTGATACGCCGAAAGCACACTTATTTGGATTCATCTTCAGCCCATGTTTTCTTGTGCACTCCAAAATTTTACGTAAATCGGCCAAATGCTCCTTATAACCTTCTGACTTAACCACAATGTCATCAATGTAAATCTCAACTATCCTACCGATAAACTCATGGGATATGTAATTCATAGCCTGTTGATATGTAGCCCCTGCATTCTTCAATTCAAAAATCATGACGATCCACTCAAATAATCCAACATGCCCAGGACATCTGAACGCAGTCTTAGCAATGTCTTCTTCAGCCATAAATATTTGATTATATCCAGCATTATCATCCATGAAGCTAATAACCGTGTGCCCTACATCAGCATCTATCAACACATCGGTAATTGGCATCAGATAACCGTCCACCGGTGTTGCCCTGTTAAGATCCCTGAAATTAATACAGACTCGGAGTTTTCTATTTTTTTTGTACACAGGAATCACATTAGAAATCCATTCAGCATAACGACACTGCCTGACGAACTTTGCTTCAATTAAATGAGTAATCTCGGGATTGATATCAGGTAATATTTTAGGATTACAGCATCTAGCAGGCTGCTAATGTGGCCGATGCCCTAGTTTTGTAGGCAACCGATGTTCAACAATAGAATGGTCTAAATTAGGCATTTCATAATACTTCCAAGCAAAACAATCTTTACATTCTTTTAACAATTGAATTAACTCTTGCTTGTACTCAGGATCTAACTTAGTACTAATATACATCGGCCTTGGCTTGCTACCATCACCTAGATCTATCTGTTCTAACTCATCGGCCGACGTAATACGTGCCCTAATTTTCCTTCTTCGATATAATCATCCATTCAGATGATTCCTTGGAGCCAACTGCTTGGATCGGCTATAGGCCAAAATCGGATACCTTGAGAAAATCGGTATCCCACACCTTGCCCTATATGTAGCTTACCGTCTCACAACTCCACTACTGGGCATTGGTTGCAGCAATGCTGAAGGAGCAACCGGCGTTGACCATCTCCACAGAATCTCCGATCCATAGAATAACACATTGGTGCATGGTCGAAGGGATGCAACAATTCGCATGTATCCAATCACGTCCCAAGAGCAAGTTGTAGGACCCTTTTCCATTAACAACAAAGAAAGTAGTAGGTAGAGTCTTACTTCCGATAGTCAGATCAACGCAGAGTGCCCCCGAGCTGGCAAGACATTACCCTCAAAATCTTTGAGCATCATGTCGGTCTTTATCAAGTCTTCCTCGCCTTTCCCGAGCTTGCGAAACATGGCATATGGCATTATGTTCACTGCTGCACCTCCATCTACCAGCAATTTGGTGACAGGCCTCCCATCAACTTGTCCCTTGAGGAACAATGCTTTCAACTGCCAATGCTTTTTCTCTTCTGGTTTTTCAAAAGTAGCCGGCATCAGATCCAAAGAAAGTTGAGCCATGCCTCCTTCCGTGTCTGACATTTCTCCATTGCTAGTGGGGGCCATAAACTCCATTGGCAACATGAATACCATGTTAATATCTGCAGCTGATTCGCTTGTGCATGCATCCTCGGCTCTTGGCTTTGCACACCATACTTGAGACTTAACTTTATTTTTCTCTAGAGTGCGGCTCTCTTCTTCTTGTTGTTGCTCCCATTGGCGTAGGCGTTGAACTCTCCTCTTCTAAGATTTGGTTAACCCATCTAGGTACCACCGAGGATGACTTACACCACTGTGTTCTGGGGCCCGCCATCTTTCCGGTTCACGACACAACGGCTCTTTGTCAGGGACTCTGTTATAAGCCCTTTCCTCCAACCGATCACGGATGCTTACTGTGACAGTTCATGTATTTGTAATGCTAGGCATATATTGTGTTAGTGTGAAGTATGTGCTTGTTAGTGTAGAACTTGTGTATGTTTATGTGAAGCTTTTGAAAATTTAAAGTGCAAGTAAAAAGGGGTATTTTTGTAATTACAGAAAAACCTAGGGTTGTTTTTGCAAAATGTATTTGGATGTGAGGTAACTTCGAAATAAGTGAAGGGTGGTTTTGCAACGTGTTTTTCCTACTTTATGTCCTGTAAAAATATATATTTATCCAAAAAGTTGCAATAGAAATGCATGTGTTGAAATGTGTAAAAAATTTGGGTAAAGTGGTGAAAATAAGGGTATTTATGTAATTTTATAAAAGTACAAGTCCTTTTATGCAAGTAGTTGATTTACAAAAGTAATTTTCAAAGTTACTCAGGACTAAAGTATAAAAGATGCAAGTCATCATGATATGTCTATCCAATCATTATGACGTGTCTATCCTGTCATCATGACGTGTCATAAATGCTTGCATTTAGGTCCTGAATTTTATGAAGTTACACTTTTTAGGACAAAAGCGATTCAAATCCAACCTTTGTTCAAAATTTCACATGTAAAGATACAAGTTTTGAGTTTTTGAACTTGGGCCCTAAAGCAATGTTGTAGAGTTTGAAAAACTCTCCAACTTTCGTTTTGGGTATTTCTTCATTAGGGTTTTAGATTGATGAGAAATTTATGCTTTACAGAAAGGTCCCTGTAATTTTCTAGATTTACGCATAAGTCCTTGGAGAATTCTATTTCCCTTCCTCCTCTGCTTTTCCTCTCTCTGTTCTTCCTTATCCGATTTCTTGCTTCTTCCACGGGCGGCACTCTTCCTGGGGGTCTTCCCCTGCCCCTTCCCTTGGTGTGGCTCGGGCTCCAGGCGAGCCACGGCGCAGGGCGGCGCCCAGGGGCGCTCCTGCCCCGGGCGGCGGTGGCGCGCGGCTGGCAGCGCGTTGGAGCGAGGCCGGCTCGCGGGCGTGGCGCGCGGGCAGCTGCGGCAGCGGGCGGCGGCGTTGAACCGGCGGGCCACGGGGGCGGCTCGGCTCGGGCGCGCGAGCGAGGCCCGGCGCAGGCGCTCGGGTGGAGAGCGAGCGGCTCTGCGGGCAGCTGGCGCGAGCGCGGCAGGTGCGGGCCGGGCGCGGCCCGAGCGAGCGCGGGAGGAGCGCGGCGCTGGTGCGGGCGGCGCTGGGCTCGAACGCTGTGCAGGCGTGCGGACGGCTCAGGCGCAGGCTCGTGATCAGGCGTGGGCGGCGTGCGGAGCGCGTGGGTGGAGTGGCGCGCGAGCGAGCAGCGCGTGCGCGGCGGAGCAGAGCGGGTGCTGGAACGTGGAGGCGCGGGGGGCTGGCAGAGCGCGCGCAGGCGCGTGTGCGGGCACCCCAGGTCAACGGCGGCGATGTCCTGGGTCTTTTCCCCGCGACCTCCTGTGTAGGAGAGCAGTTGCAGCACACGCGCGACGCGGGCCAAGGAACGCGCGCGGCTCGGGCGTGCGCGGATGGAGCTGAGGTGCGGCAGCTCAGGGCAGGCACGCACGGAGGGCAGCGAGGCCGCGCACGGCGGTAGCTTGGCGAGGGCGGCCGCGGAGGGACCTGCGACGCGGCAAGGCTAGAGCGGAGCGCGGGTCCGCATCAGGAGGAGGAGGAGGAGGAGTAGCGAGGAGCGGATGTGCGTGCCGCAGAAGCATGTGCAAGGGAGCAGAAGAGCAGCAGGGGCGGCTATGGCGCGGCAAGCCGGAAGGAGAGGCGGCAAAGCGAAGGCGGCGATCAGGTGCGACGAGCTCGGAGGAGCTAGGCGCAGCCAGGCACGGCGAGCTCCCCTCATCCATGCGAAGGTCGAGGCAAGAGCAGCGCGACGCGAGTCCAACGCGCGACGCAGGATTGACGGCCGGCTCGGTTCGTTTCCACAGGCGCCTGCGTATGCAAGGCAACCGACCACGCGCATGCAGGTTGAGGGCTAGGGATACGGAAGTGGAACGGGAACAGCGCGTAGGAGATGCGACCAGGCGCGGCGGTCCTGCAGGAGGCTACGCGAGTGTGCTGACCGTGTTCTGCAGCACACGCGCGTGAGCAGTGGAGGCTTAGCCGTGAGCAGGAAAACCCTGGGGTTCCCGGAGAAGTTGGCATAGCGAACCCATCCGGCTCTATCGTCTCGTTCTATGGTCCACGACATCCAACAGCTCATACCCCTCGTTGATCGCTCAACCGACTACCGTCACCACGGATCACCGTGAGGAATGTCCCTCCGGCTATTCTTCACCCACTACAATCCCCTGGCAAGCTTCTTCGTCACCCACGGAACCTCGTCACCGTCGAGCTCTTCTCATCGTTGATCCTGTTCACCAAGGAAATTCACTTTCCACCCGTTCTTCTCCACAACTAAGGCTACCCCAAGGTTTGCCCCGATCCACTGAATCTTCCTAATGCCGGCGACCTCTTTTGCCGGAATATCATCGTTATCTTCCTGTTCTCTGTTTTTCCCGACCAGGGACTTATTTGCTTTGATTTAGAAAGTTCTAGGATATTCTCTGTAAAATTTCCAGAGCTTCCTTTATTTCAACTCAGTGAACTTCTACATTTCATAGATTTTCGTAAGAAGTTCATAAAAGTACAAAATCAGCTTTGTTTGAAACCCTAGGTCAAAATCTACAAGTTTTATGTTGTGATCTTGAGCTGAAGGTCTTTGAAGTGTGGTCTAGGTTAAATATTAGGAAATGTGTGCTTTATTTGTACCTTATGTGATATGCATGTGCTGTAGCTGAAAGGTAAATCATAGGATATATGTCTTAAGTAGAGATGTGTGATATTTAGTGAATTTTCACGCGAGTGCTCACATCCCTGCCATCAAGACTTTGTCCTTGTCTTGATTGCAGTCTCCTTAAGGCCTTTTCCGTATGGGGATCCTTGTTGATTTGTATGTATCTGCTGCTTAGCTTATACATCTCGGCAGCTATGCTTCAGTATCGGCTATCAGCTCAGCCGCTAAGCATCCGTTTCCTTTGAGTCTATGATGTTTCTGTGTAACAGCTGTCAGCCGATGCACTTCTTTTGATATGCTTCTACCATCGGCTGGTTAGCTGATCCGGTTGTTACCCTTCTAATATCGGCTACTGCCGATACAATTCTTTTATTCTATCCTACATCGACTACGCATAGTCGATGTATCGGAGATACACACACGATCTTAGGGTTCTTGCTATCGGCTGATCTAAGCTGATTCTAGTTGTTTTCCATAGCGGTCAAAGGTGGCCGATCAATCTTTCCCATCCTTATCCACACACTTCAATCAGCCGATTTATCGGCTAAGAGATCGGCTATATAAGTATCGGTCACATACCCTCAATCACATTCCAATCTGCTGTACGTCACTCAATTGTTGTGCTGACATAATCAAGCCGATACAACCACACCTAGTTACCTAGAATAACACTTAAGCACATCTTAGTTAAGACACAGCTGCTTTAGGAATCATCCCTCTGCTAAAGTAATCGATGCTTTCATCGATCAATTAGGAACCCGATGCACTTATCAATCGGCTAAACCTGATGCATTCTCATCGGTTAAGGCCAAGACCAATACACCAACCAATTAGATAGATCAGAAACATGCTGATAATCCAATCGGCAAGATCCTCCCTTAATCTATCCTTGTAACACTATACCTTCAATATTCCTCTCCATATCAGCCGATTTAACCTCAGGTGAACCAAATCGGCTAATCCTTTCTACTCATATACAGAGATTACTTCCGCCGATTTCTCTTCCGAGATGAAATTAGCAGATTTCCTAACACTGTATAGAGAACTCCCTTCTTTATCAAATCTATCGACTGAACCCCTGTTGTTCCAATCGGCTCTGTTGTAATCTTCAACAAGTAGCCGATCCTAATTAGTTGTCCACCTAAAGCTCTATCTAAGTTTAGTTTCAGATCTTTTTGGTTGTTATGTGAATAGTGTGTTAAATGAGTGTTGGAGGGCAAATTTATTGTAAAGTAAGATAGTTTTATGTGCACACTTTGAATGTAATGTTGCATTGCATGTAGATATGACTACTTCTGCAAACGGTACCCACAAGATCTCCCAGGAGTCTGCAGAGGATGTTCCTGAAGACCAAATGAACGTCACCAAGGGTTTATCTGAAGCGCCGAACCAAAGTTCGGAAGATAACAATACTAACATCCCTGACTTCAGCCCCACCAGTAAAGGCAAGCCCCGATGCATATCCCAGTATTTCAAATTATTACCATTTCACTTATGTATTATATATCTTGCATTATGTCTAGGAGTTGAAATGAAACCCTAGTTGCATGAGATCTTAGGAATCCAATGTATTGTACCCAAATCCTTATCGCTTAGATGCTCTGCTAAATAGGACCGGTAAAAGTCGGGTGATTACCTGTCACTCGCGTGATATAAGAGTTGCATGTTTACAATTCTGCAACCATTATAAGGATGATGGACAGGGTCATGTGCTGTATCATGACCTGAGGATTACCCTGTCTGTTTTGATAAAAGTTTTAAGGTCGAAATGTGTGGTAGTGGTGGCTAAGCATTTGAAAGTACTAGCCACATGCCGCGAAATATGGTAAGCGGTAAGCCTAGTACCCGAATGGCCCGGCAAATGGACACGTTTCCACCACTCGACTTTTATTTTATGTTTACACGCACCGACGTGTGGGAGTACGTTCTGCATGACAGACAGGAATACAGGTTTTGTAGTCGCGCTACAGACGTATGTCCTGCACAATTGTTGTGCGTACGGTCCTGCAGTCGCTTGTGGTGGCCCTGATCCATAACCCGGAATATAAGGGAAACGGTTGCTTCGGAACGACCTGTTGGTGTTCCAAGCGTGTGTGTTAGGTTTACCTTGCAAGGTTAAATTCGATTCAGAATCGTCCGCCTCTCACGAGGATTGAGACTGCTTATCCGTTTTGCCACATCGAGTCAAAAGTATAATTATGGATGAAATAATTTTTGATGGATGATAATATCTATCTTGCTTGTTTAGTATAGGTGCTTACCTAGAATGGCTAATCAAGCTAGAACCTGAAAGCTAAAACTTGAAAGTAGATTATACTCTTTGTTGCTTTTCAGCTGAAAATAAACCCAGAACCTTTACAATGCCTTCATGAGTCTAGTTATGGGCTAAAGTATACCCAATTCCAAATAAGTCTTGCTGAGTATTAGTATACTCAGTCTTGCTAGCTTTATGTTTTTCAGGTAAAGTCTTTGAAGACCCTACTCTTCCCCTGTCTTGGCCCTGTACTCTTCCAGATGGATGGTCCGTGGAATGAGCTCCGTCCCCGGCCAATTCTGATGATATCGAGTGATGTCGTGCCCGGGCTTAGCATGACATCCGTCTTATCGACGTGCTATAGATCATCGCGTATGTTTTCCGCTGCCAAAAACCATAACTTTAATAGTTTGTAACGTTTTCTCTAAATTTGGAACTTCATACTACTTTTGGAAACCCTTGTAATGTAATTCTCTGTGATGTAAAATATGATGGTGACTGTATCTCTGGACTCACCTTCGTGTGAGGTAACCTTATTTGATCCTGTATTCGGTGGTTTATCAGGACGTTACCCGACAGGCCAAGGGATTATACCGTTTGAAGCACGTTGGAGCCCTCGTGAATGGACTCGCATACTTGAGCCGGTATAATTCAGGTTGGTTCTGCCACACTTACTCTCATCTGATCGTTTACCGTAACTCTGCCCCCCCAGCCGATCATCAACTAAAACATGCTTTTCTTCATAATCACGCCTATCCCTGATGATCGGCCTCTACTTCCTGTCATCAAAACATGGTCTTTTGAACCATTGGCTATCCCGAAATGGCCCATTGCACTCTGGACAATTATCACCTGACGGCAGTTTGATTCCTTCCTCCCAACAGTATATGAAGAATGGGCATCTCCAATGATCCTTGTGCCGAGGCATCATCTCTTCCTCATGTCGTGCTTCTTCATGCTGTCGATTCTTGCGCTCACACGATCGTTGCAACATGTACAGTAGCTTCATAACCTTATTTCATTCTGTTTATATTGTTTGGTGTACTATTTCTTATTTTTTATACTTATTTGCTTATATGAACTTGTGTGGTGCGATATATGGTGCGCAGGTAGAGGATCCGCAAGAGCAAGGCTTTGAAGACGCTCCTGAGCAGCAGCAGTGCTTTGAGGAAGGCAAGTGGTCCTTGATCATAGTCCAGTCCTAATAATTTTCAATATACACACATTTACTTTATATGCATGCATGTGTCTATAACATGATTGATCCCAAATTAAGGATATGCCTAGCTTCTATTGTACTTCCTTGATTGAATCTTGGTTGTTTACTTCAAATTGTAGCTATGCTATGCTATGGTCGGTTAACTTGGAAATAATACTACTCTTATTTTTACTTCATGTTCTGGAATACCTTTATGGTGATAACTATAAGATCATTGCATTAATTGGAATATGGAGAACCATCCAGAAAAACAATGCAACTACAATACTATATAGCTCTGGTCTTGGCTAATTAATTAGAAACTTTAGCTTGTAATGGTCTTACCAAAAGGGCACGAGGGGAGTGTGGTGATGGGGTATAGCTCGGTCCTCTTGAGGCTTAGATATGATCCTGGTTAAGGTGTCTTCCTCATTAGCGAGGGTTATGACCACTGTGACTTGAAATCTTAGCAAACCATTGCAAGTTAGGGAATCTTTGTAAAGACCTCATAGTAAATCCCTGTCATTCACCTCGGAAGTATTTAAGGGCCTTGCAAACCCGGGCATTAAGAAAAACACGAGTTGTGGGTAAAGTGTATAACCTCTGCAGAGTGAAAACTGATATATCAGCCGTGCTCACGGTTAAGAGCTGCTTGGACCCTCACATGATAATTGAACTTGAAGATGATGTAAATTGATATTCTTTATTTATGTTGTTGGTACTTATCTCTTTTACTTAGTTAAGGGTTTATGATATATACTTACACTTAGTTAATGCTTGCTAAATAAAACTTGACCAACTAAAAGTGCTTATCGTGTCAAACCATGTCAGCTATTTCTTAAAATTGACCTTGCATGTCGTATAATTTACTCCACTTACTGAGTACCAACCATAAGTGTACTAACGCTTACTTTATTAAAACCAATGCTGCTCAGAATAAGATAATTGTCCAGAGTTCCCTGAAGACTTCGAGGAGTTCGAGGCGTATGTCTCTCAGTCATCTGCCCGTGAAGTTGAAGTTCCGCTGCTAGTTAAAGACGTTCATTTGTTTGCTTAAGAATAAGACTTTCGGTCATGTAACAAAGTACTTTAATACTATGGCATTGTTTCAAATATAAAATTGTATTGTCTATCATATGTGTGTGAACTTATTCCTGATGCACAATGCACATATGAGATGCATCTGGTTTCTTCTTAAAATCGGGTGTGACAATAACCAACAAAGAGATCGGCTATAGATGCTCTGCAGAAAAGGTTAGATAAATCCGATAACTTGATGATTACCATAGGATAAATTATGAATTCTATTAAGAACTAGCAAGAGATCAAACATGCAGCCTTACAAGAACTTGATAGAAGTCGATAACTTGGTAGATTGAACTAGACGAAACTACAGCGATTCTGACCAGTAATCTGAGCAGCTCGCCAGAGATCATGCAAGCACTCTCCTCCCTCCAGTCGCTAACTCTGGAGAGCCGGGGCCAGCCAGAACCAGAACTGCCAAATTGGTTGAGTCAGCTTGCATCACTTAAGGAGTTGACAATAAAGAGATACGAGGTGCAGCCATTGCAGGGTTCCATGGGGCATCTCAGTTTGTTACAGTCATTATGTTTGAAACATATTGAAAGCTTGACAGCACTTCCTCAATGGGTGCCAGACCTCATCTCTCTGCAACAATTGGAAATTTCGTACTGTTCGAACCTGAATGATTTGACAGGGACCATCGGGTGCCTCATCTCTCTCAACGAACTCGCCATCATCGATTGCAACGGCATCACGTCTTTACCAGAGAGCATACAAAAGCTACCCATGCTCAAAAAGCTAAAAATTTATCACTGCATTGAACTAGTGAGGTGGTGTGAAACTGAGGAGAAGAAGGCGATGCTTGCTCACATCAAAGTAAAGGTACCAGGCGTTTTTGTAAAAGTTCTTTAGTACAGAATTTACTTCGTTTTTCATACATTACACGATTTTGTCCCATGCAGATATGCCTATTTTTTCATATATATTGTGTTGCCATTTTTCTATTTTTTTCTGCTCTTTCTTTACAAATGGCATCTTGTCGAACTAATTGTTATGCTCGACAAGTGTAAAACAAAGAAAACAACTAGTGATTGCCTGCCAGCAAAAATGTAAAGAAATAGTATCCTGAGGATTTTCGAATTTTTCACTAGCATTTTTTATGAAACAATCAGAACATTTCCCGCATGTGTAATGTTTTTCATTCATGGAAACTAGATTCGCGCTTGCGGAAGTATTTGAAGTTTTTTATTTGTTTGTTGCAGAAATTTATTGACTCGTAGCTAGACAGACAGTACCAAACGCATAGCAGGCTGCAGATAATATAGGGATTTTCATTGGGTCGATGGAGGATCATCGGGACTTCAGGAGCAAGATTATAAACTGTTTGCAAGGGCTGGCCCGGCTCCTTCTCAAAAATCTCTCTGCCTTTGTTGGTATTCACTTCTGTCATCTCCCCCTGCTCCGGTCATTGTACTCACGGGTTATCCTGCAGTGGTGGTAACGGATCATGTCTCTAACGCTCTCTTCACAATCTAACTTAATTTTTATATATTTTTAGCTAAAAATTATATAAGATAAGAGTCTTATACCACCCCTACCCCGAGGCCGATGGTGCGCCATTGGATCATCAGTGCCACCGGCGTGGATGGACCTAGATGGCTGAGGCTGCCGACGGTGGCGCAGCTGCGACCTTGAAGGTGTTTCAAGCAACGTGCCTGACAAGGTTTTTCTTCTTTCTTTATTTGGAAACGGGGCATTTTTTTTAGGTTTCAGATCATGATATTTTCCTTTGAATTTTATTCATCTACTTACCTCATGTTATAATAACGGTGTCCCATAATTTTTACCGATTTGTAGATCATTTTTGTTCAGCTGGATTTTATGAATTTACCTCCTGCAAACATGTTCTTTTACACTGCCACGAGGTTGTAACTTGTGAGCCAAAGGTAGTTTGTACAATCCTCCAAACAAACTTAGCCAAATTACAATGCAATAGCAATTATGGGATGGTTCTATTGTTACTAGAAAAGACAACACTTTTTTCTTTGGTGCCAATTCTTCGTAGCTATATTATCTTTTGTAAGACTCAGCTTCATGAAAAAAAATCGACAAGACCTATTATTTAGGAGGAAAGGATTTATTTTCCAATCAAATTGGTTATGTCCTGAGATACCATAATTTGAAAGAATTTTCTATGTATGGTTAGAGCGCTGGGATAACTCGTAACTCTCCCTAATACTAAGAAAATACTTTTTTTAACCGGAGATTCTCCGACAAATTACCAATCTAATCCCATCATCAAAAATATTTTTGGTAATCATTGAAACACATCTTTCTCTCACCTAAATGAAAAATCATTTGTGCAGTCACGCTCGTCGTTTAATTAAACATTCACGCTTTGCTAGAAACAAAGATAAATGTGCGGTGGCTCCCATGTGTGTGATGTGGTGTCGAGCGAAGGAGAACGCACGTAATAACGTTGGCCACGACAAACAGGAGTCGAGTAAAAGTCAATGCTCGCCACGTCACGACTGCCCAAACGGGAAACCTTGCCATCAGATGCCTTCTTCCAACAGGCACAATTTGCCAGAAAATGGGATTTTTCGTCTCCATATACAATGTACATGGTCAAATGGGTTGCATGGCCCCACACGGCATGGGCCTGGTTTAGACACGGCCCGACGACATCCGGAAAATTAACCATGTCGTGTCGTGCCGGTCTGCGGGCTAAGCCGGCAGCCCAGGCACAGCACCATGATGGCTTGATCGGGCTGGGCCGGGCCGGACCGACTAGCCCATCAAGCATGGCAGCCCAACTACCCGTCGAGCACGGCCATCGGCCACCAGCCTCCACCGCCTTCACGCTGGCCGTCCCCCATGCCAGCCGCCGGCCTCCACTACACGCTCGTCGGCAGCTGTCCTCTGCCGCGCCCCCAACTCATTCCCCGCTGCTCGCGCACCGGCCACCAGCCTCCACCGCGCATGCGCCGGCTTCTCATCCATCGGTGCGGAAGGGAAGGGGTGGTGAGGAGAGAGGGGCAACTGGGAGAGGGGGTGACAGGGGAACGAGAGAAAGAAGGGAGAGAGAGGGAGAGAGGAGCAAGACAATGGAGGAACTGGACGAGTTGGATCAGACCATATTAGGACCGGCACTTAAAGTGAATTTTACCATTAACCTCGAATATTCAACTCTAAAGTTAGTTGTGCATCCTAATTTTTGTTGTACTTTTTCAGCATTCCGAAAACATGAATTAAACTGTAGAAGGATAAGTGTGAAAATTATTTTTTCCTCATACTTATGGATATCCGAAGATATATAAATTAACACAAGAAATATATATCTTATTCTCTTAGGAAAGAAATACTCCCCCTTTTTGTGACGAAAGAAATACCTCCTCTGCTCTTTGCACAGATGACTTTTGGACATGGCCCTTGACCATTCATCTTAATAAAAAATATAGAGATTTCTTTTTTCTTTTTGTAACTTGTTTTATTATTAAAGGTGCTTTAAGAATGAGTTCTACTTAATATTTGCAATAAGTTTCTGAATAATAGGACTGGTCTAATGCCGTGACTAAAAGACAACGATCTAAAACAGGGTACACATTATCTTCGTAGAACGAATGAACAAAAAGGTATTATACATTTGGAAATAGCCATGCTGAATATCTTTATATATGATTCTTTGTTGAGTAATATCATTGTTGCTAATAAATAATAATGGACTAACATTTTGCCACAATTTATTACGAGCAATATGGAAGCTTTCCCTATTACAACTGCGTTTTTCTCACCTATATAATTACACCTGGGAGATTTAGGAGCTCACTAAAATTTGAAAAATTCCTTAATTGGACACAAAATTTACTTTTTTTATGGAAAACTAATTGTACTCATTGACGATAAACAAATTTCATCGCGGCCCACACTCTCTGGCCTAATGAAGCACTGATACTCAAAATGTTTTGTGATAAGATCGATATCTGATGCACAGTGTACTTGTGCATATCGTATTACGCCAATATTTACAGTAAAACAATTTTCATATCGTAGCAATGGCTCCTTTGTCATGACAAGATTTCTAGAGGGGTAAATAAAAACATGCCGTTGTACATGTGACGACGAAATCCTGAATGCAACATGCAAACGGGAAAGCACACGTTGGAACTAGCCGCGCGTGCAGTGGACTACACGCGTGACGATCAGGGTCTTATACGCTAGCTGCACACAAGCAGACACCAACTCCTCGTGCCCCCGTGGCCGTGAATGTTGGCAGTAGTTTTCTTGGATCTGGTGACTGCCACTGCATAACTGACAAACATGACGATCACCTACAGAGAAGCAGTAACATCAGTAGACATGCAAAGGCCATTCTATATTTTCTATGAGTTTAGTAGTAGTCACATGCTTGGTTTTGGATCTGGTGACTGCCACTGCATAACTGACAAACATGACGATCACCTACAGAGAAGCAGCAACATCAGTAGACATGCAAAGGCCATTCTATATTTTCTATGAGTATAGTAGTAGTCACATGCTTGGTTTTGCAACTCAGCATAGTAGATTATTAGTAGTAATATGTTAGGCTGGCTGCTAAGCTTCATATTGTTTGCTCAAAAAAAGTGAGATCAAATCAAATATTTCGATAGTGGCATGCATATGCTTCCCTTCTGTGTCTTGTGTGATGAACTTTAAAACCATGCATGCTCTCCAATCAGCACGACAGAATGGTCTAAACCCAAACTGCATATAAGAAACAAGAAAAAAACTCATGCCTACAAAGATTTGAAAATCATTTCCAGAAATGAAAAACATGTAAGAATACCAAGAGTGGGTTCAGGATACATCACCAAATTCCACATGCAGAGAGCAAAAATCTGGAGAATTTTGAAGAGGGAGGCATGGCATGGTGGATGAGAGCCCTCTGGCTAGCCAAGAAGACCGGCCGATGCAGCCACATCGCATTACCCATCACACAAGAATTTCTCAAGAAACACTTTGCCGTCCCCATGGCTGATGGATATATGCCAACAGAGGGCACGCATAGGCAAGTCATTCTTGGCTACCAAAAGGGGCTCTCCATCCCCATGTGAGGCCGCCCTCTTCTTCTCCACCTGCTCTGTTGAGGCCTTCAGCCATGGCTGTTTCTATTGAGCTTGGTGTCTCTGTGTCATCCCTGGTTGCATACCCGAGGTATTTATAGTGTGGACAAGGAAAGGGGTCAGGTGATGATTGCCACATTTCGTTGAATGGCATCTGCCATATCTTCTTGTTCGTTCCATTATTCAGATGGCAACAAATATACGGTGTCATTCACGGCGAGTCGAAAATTGATGGTTGGGATAGAGGTCCACAAGAATTTCAGACCTTCAACGAGACTATCTTGGAATTTCTATGTATTGGATAGAGATCCAAATCTGCGCTATCTATATAGGCATTCCTCAAAAGCACAATATGCGGTCTTAAAAGGGAGCAAAACGGACATATCACGCTTGCATCACCATATCTTGCTACGATTTGATCCAAGGAAAAAAAAAGTAGTGTGGTTTCCATTGCCAATAATGATGCCAGCTGCAGCTACCCAGTATACTCGCCGCATGTAAAAATTCTTAATTAAGAATCGAGTGCAAGGCCTTGACATCATTGTAGAGTGCTTGTTGTGGGCTTAGAGATCATGTTTGATGTAAACCTTACATTGTGTTGGTTCGCCATGAGCGCCTACAGATAGCTCACATTGTAAACCTTCCGAGAATTTCTCCTTCTTAATACAAAGATACACTGCTCTCCTACATGTTCTCGAGAAAAAGAAGATTTAGAGATCATCTTTGATTTCCATATAGGCCTCGAAAGGAATACATGATGTGGTTTTAGGGAGAACTAAAGGTATACGTCGTGCATTGCCTAATCATCTCTTTGATTCAAGGCTATGCCATGGTATAGTTGGCTAAATCACCCCTTTTGTGAAAATCGTGAGACTCCTAAAAGAGCATGTTTATATTAGTGCTACAAAAGAATCACTGCTGTAGTGTTTGACCTTGATAATGTACATGTATGCTCATGATGCTTGCCACATTTCTTTGGATGGAAACTGTGACCTCCTCTTGCTCCATTCAAATGGCAATAAAGGTATGGTGCCATTTGCGTTGAGTTGAAAACCAATGGTAGGGATGGAGGTGCGCGGAAATTCTAGACCTTCAGAGAGAATGTTTACTCAGGTGTTGCTTATAGTGCTCTGCCCTGATTTTGTTCTTTTTTCAACTTGTTGCAGAAGCCGAAACTTTATTGCTAATAAAGCTTCCTTCATTAAAAAATGTTAAATAGATGCATATTTTGTGATAGAAGCTAAGCTAGGACATGATTTTCACAAGAGTCCCATAAATTTACCTTACAGATGTACCAAGTACATAATAACTTTGTAAGCAAACCAGTAGCTGCAACATGATCCGCCCATGTATTTGCTGCCCTTTATGACAAACTTTATTCCGTTCAAAGGGGCAAATTCTGGATTCGGGCATTTTGAATTATGCTGGAGGTTGCCATAGCCTAAAAGCTGGATTTCAACTTTCCTGAAGAATCATGTGGATTTCCCTCCCGTAGTTGACTTCACCCAAAATCTTTTGAAATCTCATGCTCATGCACAACTTGCATCTGAACGGACCAAGATGCCCAATGCTAAGGTCGACCAAAGCATCTGAAAGGTATCATTGCTTCAAAGGTAGGTGCAAATCTTCAGCAACTGTCAACGAGCATCGAACTAGTCAAGGAAAAAATTCTGGCAACATTCCCTTCGAAAACAGGGGGAAGCAAGCAGCGCCTGATAGGACAAGGAATGCAGAACCTTTTGCAAATATAGGCAAAAGGACGAGCGTATCAGTATAGGCATGAATGCATATCAGAAACGAAAATCCCATATCATCGAAACATGTTAGGCCTCTTGCTGTAAATTTGTTGTGCCATATCTCGGATTCCAATCAGGTGTAGCCTGCCATTTATGATGGCTCTTCATTTATACCCGATACCTCGAAGGCTAGAATAAACTAAATAATGTGAGCCCACAATTGCCATGCATACCATCTTTTCTAGTGTACCTATCTAGATCTGCTTTTATGCTCTCAACATTCCACCATACTTTGGTTGTGGTACTAAATTGATAAGTGGACTAATATATATATATATATATATATATATATATATATATATATATATATGCACACCGTTACTTTTGATCCATGTTTGATTGTAAGGTCAGTCTCAGTGTGAGTTTCATTCTACATAAATGATGTGTCACTTAAGCATATATGATGACATGGCGGTTTACAATGTTTCTAACGCGCTGAAACTCTTCCACGTATCTATTGAGAACTAGAGTTTCATTTCATCCAATTACTTGTCCAATTAAATATTTTCACATCATGTCTGAATTAAATGCTATGGCTTAGCCTTAAAAACAATAAGATGAAACCTTGCATTATAGGGATTGTTTCATTCGTAGTTAATTTCATTCAACTTTGGACGGTGTTACTGGCTTGGAAACAGTGAAACAAAACCGGCCGCTAAGAATGACCAATACTCAAGTTTGTATGCGGTGGGAAGCGGCGAATAATTAAAGCATCTGTACTAAATCGCAGCCAGCGGGTGCATGTGCTTTATCCCTTCTGCTGCAATATTTGTTTCCGCTTTGTTGACAACAACATTTGACATCTCGTGTGGATGATCATGTGATTAAGTAATGTGGTAGCCGTCTAGCCGAGTTACAAGTATTTTGAATATTTAATTATGCTAATTAATTATTCATCGTGATGGTGATTAGATGATCAAACAAATTTTATTCATAGTGTTGATAATATAATGATCAGTTTAGCAAGAGAACCTAGATGCCTTTCGGAGTATGACCAGTGTCTAATTGGTCAGCCAGCTACGTGATGATGAATATATATTGCTAATGGCTTATTAGTTTAATTAGAAACGAGAGGGAGAGATTGACTACCGTCAAACTCAGCTAGTTCGTCTTCTTGTGTGGAGCTGAATAGCTGATCCGACACCAAGACTAGACCATTAGAATTACCCGCCATGACAGGCAAGACCTGCGTGGTTGTTTGGTCCTTGGTTGACCCTGGCTTTTGATAGAATCTGGTACGATCGAAATGCATATACAGAACGTCTGCTTTGAAGTTTAGATGAGGGATTATGACTTTGGAAAGATCTGATCCAGGAAAACCGATCATAACGGATTTCTGAAACGGCCAGATCGGTTTTAAGTATGTAATCTGAGTTAGGAGTTGAATTTTATCTGATATGAAATTTGTTAGGGTTTCGACTCCTAATGGCGTAAGACTTCCAATCTCTAAATATAAATATAAAGGGCTACAGCCAATTCAGGGTATCCAATCGATCAAACACAAACCTAGCTTTTCTAACCCCATACAATTGTTTTTCATTTTGTTTCTACGGTATTTGAGGATGCTCTCGGTGTTTTGCTGACCCTAGAACAACTCAAGGTGCGCCTACTCCAACGGGATCCCTCCCGGGCTAGCGTACATCGGATCTTCATCGGGCACCCCGATGAAACCGGCCTCGTCGGCTTACCGAACCAGTTTGATTGGTTTCCGCAGCAGCGCTGCAAGATACGCCCCCATCATGATGCGGGTGACGTGCTCAGGTACCACCAGAGTTGATTTTACCAAAGTTGATTTACGTAGTGGGTACCACCAGATTCGTATGAAATTGGAAGATGAATGGAAAACTGCTTTTAAAACTAAGTTCGGGTTATATGCATGGCTAATCATGCCTTTTGGGTTAACTAATGCATCTAATACTTTCATGAGATTAATGAACGAGATTCTACGTGCTTTCATTGGAAAATTTGTTGTCGTCTACTTTGATGATATATTGATTTACAGCAAATCCATGGAGGCACATCTTGATCATTTACGTGCTGTTTTTAATGCTTTACGTGATGCATGTTTATTTGGTAACCTTGAGAAGTGCATATTTTGCGCAGATCGATATTATGCTTTACGTGATATATTGATGCATGTTTACGTGACACATCTTGTCTCTACGGTATTTGAGGATGCTCCCGGTGTTTTGCTGACCCTAGAATAACTCAAGATGCGCTTGCTCCAATGGGTACATCGGATCTTCATCGGGCACCCCGATGAAACCGGCCTTGCTAGCTTACCGAACCAGTTTGATTGGTTTGCGCAGCAGCGCTGCAAGATACGCCCCCATCATGTTGTGGGTGATGTGCTCAGTATTTGATGCAGTATGCTTCTGCGTTAATATACTTTTTAGCAACTCCGCTAGGAAGAAAAAGCCGGTTGCCATGGCCGGTAAGATACCTTAGATCAGTGAGGTTGATGCCGAAAACATTGTATGGCCGAGGTTTGAGCATCTCTCGATCAAGAATCAGAAAGCTGTTGATGATATAAGAAGAAGATCCGAGAAGAGAAGGAGAACGAAATCTGAAAGTAGGAAGAAGAAGCTATGAAACATAATATGTCACACTTGTCCGTGAATGGACAAGGAGCTTTCATGAAGATCAAGGATGTCATCTACGATCCTCCACAACTTGAGATAAAACCCTATATGAGTAAACAACCTGTTCTTGAAACAAAGATTGGTAATATTGTTGATGGCGCTATTGCTTCTCATTTAAATAATAAGCTTGAATCTGTGGAGCAAAATATTTATAGTATATTTGATGCTCTCTTTAGTCAAATAGAGATCTAACTTGTTATAAAGTCAATCAATAGTGATAAACATGCATCTACTTCTAATTCTAATACTCTTATTACCTAGGTAATGCATTAGAGGATATATCAAATTGGCAAGCAAATAAAATTCCTATGGGAGCACCAATAAATAATATACAAAGCCGAACTATCATTGATGATTCGGCTAGCGAAGGGATTTCAGCTCTTGCTACTATTGCTATGGTAATTAATTTGGCCAACCAAATGCCTAGCTGAATTAATGAACCAATTTCACATCATAAAATTTTATATAGCTCACCCCTAATGTAAGTGTGCCATATAGGCCAGCAAGTTCGCTGTGACATGTTTCTTCACCCCCAAACCTTGCACAAGCTAATTAAGCCTATAGTCCATCAATTGCAAATAATTGGCCTAGCGCTGAAGATTTTTGATCAAGTCACCTTCAAAGGAGGAGTTGACTAAGATCTTTAGGTACTTTTTGCAAGGAACCTAAAGTCAAATGTCGATTATATCTAAACATACCCTAATGATTATGAGTACGTTGCATATCCTTAGGGGTTTGGAATTCCTGAATTTTTTAAATTCACTAATGATGATGGTAGAACCATATTAGAGCATATAGACCAATTTATTATACAATATGGTGAAGTTAGCGATAATGATATTGACAAGTTTAGGTTATTTACAATCATGCATATTATGTGGGCCTCGTGCTTAGAAAAAAAATTAATTGAGAACAACACTGTCTTTTTTTTTGAAACGAGACACTGTCTTTAAGTATACCTGTGGAGTCTAGAGATTTCTTAGATAAAGGAAAATTTTATTGATCTCAGATAATAACATCAGTGATATAATCAAACATAAACTGGTTCCAGCCTCCGCCACAAGCACACAGCTAAAGAATAAAAAGAAATCAAACGATATGATCACTATTATACCACAGCGAGTAAAAGACAAGTCTTTAGCATCACCTATGAGGCCATGACCAACTGCAACCCCTGGACCCAGTGAAAGCCCGTCTAAAGCAACGTCTCTGAAAGAAAACGACACGCGCACCAGCCATTGCCATGACCCAAACCACAAGAGATAACTTAGTGAGATCTCTTATTACTCTGACATCGCTTGGGATGCCCTCATCATCAGCATCGTCATCGTCGTCATCTGTCATGTCCGGGCGATACGGCCGGACATACACCAGGCGTCGCCGGGCGCGGGATGTGCGACGCGCAGCAGAACGCGCATTGCGCACAGCAGGCACGCGTGAAGAGGAAGTCACGGCATGTGGCTAAGATGGAAAACAAAGATAGCTTTCCCTTGTTAGTAGCTCTTTCCTATTGTTAGTTTCTAAAATTAGTGGGCTAAGGGCCATATAATCATGTAACTATACTTGGACGGAATCAAGCAAGAAGTTATCTCCTAATCTCCTCTCTCTCTCAAGCCTGCGGTAGAGGGGTCTAACCTCACCGGAGAAGACGGACGGCGGCTACGAATTGCGTAGCCGAGGTCCGGCCAGTCAAGGCTTCGGCGTCCTTGACAACCTGGTATCACGATCCCGGCGATCCTCGCCTCCTCGACCCACCTCGTCATCACCAGCCACCGGCCCTTCTTCACCAGGCTCAGCCACCTCCTGCGCCGCGCCAACCATGGGGGACGACCTCAGGACCACCGTCGAGAACCTCGCCAAGGCCGTCCAAGCCCTCCAAACCACCGCTGAGGCCAATGCCAGGGCCATCCAAGCCCTGTCCACCGATCAGTCATCGTCCGCCGGCCACCGCCAACCGACCGGCGAGCACCACAACGATCGCCCGCCCCGGTTCCAGAAGATGGACTTCCCGCGCTACGACGGCAAGTCAGATCCGCTGATCTTCATTAACCGTTGTGAATCCTATTTTCATCAGCAGCGAACCATGGCGGAGGAGAAGGTCTGGATGGCCTCCTACAACCTCGAGGATGTGGCGCAGCTGTGGTACATACAGCTGCAGGAGGACGAAGGCACACCGCGCTGGGGCCGCTTCAAGGACCTCCTCAACTTGCGGTTTGGGCCGCCCCTCCGCGCGGCGCCTTTGTTTGAGCTCGCCGAGTGCCGGCGCTTGGGGTCCGTGGAGGAGTACTCGAACCGTTTCCAGGCTCTTCTTCCTCGCGCGGGTCGGCTTGATGAGATCCAGCGCGTCCAGCTGTACACCGGTGGTCTCCTTCCGCCGCTTAGCCACGCGGTCCGCCTCCACAACCCGGAGACGCTAGCGGCGGCGATGAGCCTGGTGCGCCAGGTCGAATTGATGGAGATCTCCAGGCCGGCTCCGGCTCCGGCTCCAGCTCGGCCCGCCCCGCGCGGTCTTCTCCCGGCTCTGGCGCCCCGCCCAGCGTTGGCCGCACCCCCTCCACCGCTCGCTCTCCCGGCGCCCCCGGTGGGCGCTCCCCCGGCTCCTGGTGCGGGAAATCAGAGGCGGCTGACTCCGGAGGAGCAGGCGGAGCGGCGTCGCTTGGGGCTCTGTTTTAACTGTGACGAAAAATATTCTCGTGGCCGCAACAGATTTTGCAGGCGCCTTTTCTTCGTTGACGGGGTGGAGATTGACGACACCGAGGACGTCGCGGCCGACGCGGACAACGGGGCACCTTGCTTCTCTCTGCAGGCCCTGGCCGGGGTGCCCACGGCAGACACCATGCAGATCGTCGTGACGCTTGGGGCCACTTCCCTCGTTGCGCTCCTGGATTCCGGCAGCACGCACAACTTCATCTCGGAAGAGGCGGCGCGGCGCTCCGGATTACCGCTACGATAGCGACCCCGTATGACGGCCATGGTTGCCAATGGCGAATGGATCACCTGCGAGGGCGTCCTCCGCGACGCGCCCCTACTCATCGCAGGCGCTCTGTTCCCGGCGAACCTCTTCGTCATGCCGTTGGCAGGGTACGACGTCGTCCTCGGCACCAAGTGGCTCGGCGCGAGGGGACCCATCGTCTGGGACCTCGCCCGCCGGCGCATGTTGTTCCAGCACGAGGGCCACACCATCTGCTGGCACGGCGTGCCATCACCGACCGCACCGCGCCTACAGGCCACCGTGGCCGTGGCCGCGGACGCCCTTCTCGAAGGGCTATTGGGCACTTTCACCGACGTCTTCGCTGAGCCGACCGGTCTTCCGCCAGCCCGGGGTCACGACAACCGCATCATCCTCAAGCCTGATGCTTCCCCGGTGGCGGTGCGGCCATACAGGTACCCGGTCGCCCACAAGAACGAGCTCGAGCAGCAGTGTGCCGCCATGATCGAGCAGGGCATCGTCCGCCGCAGCGACTCGCCGTTCTCTTCGCCCGTCCTCCTCGTCAAGAAACCGGATGGGTCGTGGTGATTTTGCATGGATTACCGCGCCCTGAACGCGCTCACCGTCAAGGACGCCTTCCCCATCCCGGTGGTCGACGAGCTACTCGACGAGCTCCACGGCGCGCGCTTCTTCACCAAGCTTGACTTGCGGTCGGGTTACCATCAAGTGCGGATGCGGCCCGAGGACGTGCACAAGACCGCGTTTCATACTCATGATGGCCTGTACGACTTCCTGGTGATGGCTTTCGGCCTCTGCAACGCTCCGGCCATGTTCCAGGCGCTCATGAATGATGTTCTCCGACCGTTCCTCCGCCGGTTTGTCCTCGTCTTCTTTGATGACATTTTAATTTACAGCAAGACATGGGCCGACCACCTGCGCCACCTCCGGGACGTCTTCTCCGAGCTGCGGCGCCAGCGCCTCTTCGTCAAGCACACCAAGTGTGCCTTCGGCGTCACCTCGGTCGTGTACCTTGGCCTCGTCATTTCAGAGGCGGGAGTCGCCTTGGATCTGGCCAAGGTGCAGGCCATCCATGAGTGGCCAGCTCCACGTTCAGCTCGGGCGGTCCGGGGCTTCCTCGGCCTGGCGGGGTACTACCGCAAGTTCGTCCACAACTACGGTACAATCGCCGCGCCCCTGACTGCCCTTCTTAAGAAGGATGGATTCGCATGGAGTGCAGCGGCAACAGCGGCCTTCGATGCCCTCAAGGCGGCCGTCTCCTCCGCTCCGATCCTCGCCATGCCGGACTTCACCAAGACGTTCATCGTCGAATGTGACGCTTCGTTGCACGGCTTCGGCGCGGTCCTCGTCTAGGAGGGCCACCCGGTGGCGTTTTTCAGCAGACCCGTCGCGCCACGACACCGCGCCCTCGCCGCCTATGAGCGTGAGCTCATCGGCCTCGTCCAAGCCGTCCGCCATTGGCGGCCGTACCTCTGGGGGCGTCGCTTCATCGTCAAGACTGATCATTACAGCTTGAAATACCTGCTCGATCAACGCCTCGCGACGATCCCTCAACACCATTGGGTGGGCAAGCTTCTGGGCTTCGACTTCACCGTCGAGTACAAGGCTGGGGCGGCGAACGTGGTGGCTGACGTGCTCTCCCGCCATGACACGCTAGAAGAAGGGACTGTCTTGGTCCTATCGGCCCCGCGCTTCGACTTCATCGCGCGTCTTCGGCAAGCCCAGCTCACCGACCCAGCTCTCGCCGCCATCCAGGACGAAGTGCGCGCCGGCTCCCGTGGGGCTCCATGGGCGGTGGTCGACGGCATGGTGCAGTATGCGGGCCGCCTCTACATCGCGCCTGCGTCCCCCCTCCTGCTGGAGGTCCTCCGAGCCGTGCATGAAGAGGGACATGACGGGGTGCAGCGGACCCTTCATCGGCTCCGGCGTGACTTTCATTTTCCTAACATGAAGCAGGTCGTCCAGGACTTTGTTCGCGAGTGTGTCACGTGCCAGCGCTACAAGTCGGAGCAACTGCACCCTGCCGGCCTTCTTCTACCTCTGCCTGTTCCGCAGGGTGTGTGGTCGGACATCGCCATCGACTTCATCGAGGCGCTTCCTCGTGTGCGGGGCAAGTCGGTCATCCTCACCGTGGTCGACAGGTTCAGCAAATATGCCCACTTCATTCCGCTCGCCCACGCGTACTCCGCCGAGACGGTCGCCCAAGCTTTCTTTGCCGACATCGTCCGTCTTCATGGGGTGCCGCAATCCATTGTGTCCGACCGCGACCCGATCTTCACGTCCGCGACCCGATTTTCACGTCGACATTCTGGAGGGAGCTCATGCGCTTGGTGGGCACCAAGTTACACATGACCACTGCCTTCCACCCGCAGTCAGATGGGCAGTCCGAGGCGGCTAACAGAGTCATCATCATGTATCTTCGCTGCCTCACGGGCGACCGTCCACGACACTGGCTGCAGTGGTTGCCATGGGCGGAGTTCGTCTTCAACACGGCGTACCAAAGCTCACTTCGGGACACTCCGTTCCAAGTCGTCTACGGGCGCGAGCCACCAACCATCCGGTCCTACGAGCCGGGGGACACTCGGGTGGCAGCAGTTGCCAAGAACATGGAAGAACGGCAGGAATTCATCGCCGACATCCGTGCTCGTCTCGAGCAAGCTCAGGCGGTTCAGAAGCGTCACTACGACAAGGCCCATCGTGCTGTTTCGTACAAGGTTGATGATTGGGTGCTGCTCCGCCTTCGTCAACGGCCGGTTGCGTCGCTGCCCCAGGCCACCACCGGCAAGCTTAAGCCGCGCTACTTCGGGCCCTACCGCATCACCGAGCTGATCAACGAGGTCGCTGTCCGCCTCGCCCTTCCACCTCAGGCTCGCCTGCACGATGTGTTCCATGTTGGCCTCCTGAAGAAGTTCCATGGCACCCCGCCAGACGCTCCTCCGCCACTTCCGCCGGTCCACCACGGCGCCATTGCTCCAGAGCCGGAACGCGCTGTCCGTCGACGCCTCGTTCGCGGCGTCCAGCAAGTCCTGGTCCAATGGAAGGGTCAGTCCTCTGCATCGGCCACCTGGGAAGATGTCGAGCCGTTCTGTGCCAGGTATCCAGCATTTCAGCTCGGGGACGAGCTGCCTCTCGAGGAGGGGAGAGATGTCATGTCCGGGCGATACAGCCGGACATACACCAGGCGTCGCCGGGCGCGGGATGTGCGACGCGCAGCAGAACGTGCATTGCGCACAGCAGGCACGCATGAAGAGGAAGTCACGGCATGTGGCTAAGATGGAAAACAAAGATAGCTTTCCCTTGTTAGTAGCTCTTTCCTATTGTTAGTTTCTAAAATTAGTGGGCTAAGGGCCATATAATCATGTAACTATACTTGGACGGAATCAAGCACGAAGTTATCTCCTAATCTCCTCTCTCTCTCTCAAGAGAGAGCCTGCGGTAGAGGGGTCTAACCTCACCGGAGAAGACGGACGGTGGCTACGAATTGCGTAGCCGAGGTCCGGCCAGTCAAGGCTTCGGCGTCCTTGACATCATCATCCTGGTAGGGGCGCTAGAAGTTTCCATCAGGTATGCTTTCGAAAGCGTCATCAGTGGCTATGTAATCTCTAGAGCAACTGTGCTATATTTTGCGCTTTGAGGACACCAGGTCTTCCTTTTGTACTCTAGTGCTTGTCGTTGATCATTATATCTACAGAAACCTTCCACAACATTGGGCAGCATCTCCCAGATCACATCTTGTTCAACCTGCAGGAGGTACGGAGTGATAGAGTTGGATATTCGCGTGAATAACCATCGATTGATTGAGGTAAAAGCGTTGCAAGTATGTAGGCCAAACTATCCTATCTGACCTCGTGTTGATTTGTGGAAACAGATATCACGAGGAGACACGTGTGAAGCACGTGATGCGTGCGTGACGGCAAAAGGCTGCAAAGCACGCGCACCAAACGGGAGACAGGAGAGCCAAGGCCACCATGCGCCAGGGCGATACATGGCACACCAAATGAGGATGAAAGCCATTCTGCAGAGGCGAGCATGATCTCCCTAACAGGCGTAGAAGAATGCAGTATGTCACTTCATCCTCAAGCGGCACAAAGAGACGTGCCTTCTGTTTTTCAGTGAACTTCAACCACTGATTATTGTTAACTTGCTTGTTTCTTTTTCTTTTTGAAAAATATGATCTGTGATAGGTGATGGAAGTAGTGGTAGTAGAGCCCGTGGTGGTGCAGCCCGCCGTTCAGGAGTTAAGATATTGGAGGGCCAAGCTGTTCTATCCGTCCAAGATCAACTAGGAAGAAGAAGCCAACTCCTAAGAGAGTCTCTCAACTCTAAAAGGTCAGTTTACAATGCTCCTAACACCTGCTCAGATTTCATTTGCTGCACAATTAGAATATTGTTTGAACAAAAGCAAGAGCATGCTTTGGCCTTTTAGAGATTTTTTGTTTCTCAGATTTTGAAATATTTCATGTCTATTTTGTAGGCCTCCATGGAGAAGATGTAGCTATGACACTCCTTGTTGGTGCATGTTCTTTGTCCAAGTTTTTTTTTTTGGTTTTGAAGTGCCCTCCTGTATTTTGCAACGCAAATGATGTTCATTTGGGATCTACATTGGTGCTCTGTGCTTCAAGCATGTACTGTGGACTGTAATATGTGGGACACTAGCAGTCTGGGACTGCATTTAGAGTGATGGATGACATCGACACATTGAGATGCCTGAATCTATCTAATCTGTGCTATAACATGTCAAATGGTCTTGTTTGTTTGTCTGTTTTTTTATACAGTTATGATGTAGGGTGGACTAGACATAGTTTCTAGTGAAATTCTACAAAATTTTTTAAAAAAATTGAATTTATTTGAATTTGATCCGAAATTCCAGAAATATCGCATTTTTCGCTGGGCACTGATTTTTTTCATTCCGGAATTGAAAACCTTGGGAGCCGTGGCGATGGAAATTAAAAATGAAATATTTGAAAGCATGGAGATGCGGGGGATCGAACCCCGTGCCTCTCGCATGCAAAACAAACTCTACCATTTGAGCTACATCCCCACGACTAGTAACAAGATGTAGTACATATACCTAAACACAATATGCTTACTAATCTTTTTGCACCAACCAACAGAACAGAGCAACCAGAAAACTGTTGATGGCAGCCTACTTATTTGCGGTCAAAAATTATGATCGCTGCAGACAAAAAAAAAAGCAAGTGGAGGAAAGGGAAACAAATGTCCCTGCAGACACGTAGAAGTCAACAGAAAGACGTTGATCCTGATGTATATATTCGTAAGCTGGTTCTGTACACCTACAGTATTCAAAATTACAAGCTCATTCTATATACAAGTTCCCTTGCGCTACACAGAACATACAAACTGAGAAGATCTAAGAAAAGAAAGAAGTTGAACGTTGCAGATTTCGCTATACAAAAATTACAGGAAAAACGAATTGTATACAGCGAGGAATGCCTGTGTAGTTTGTGCAGATTGTCTTGAGGTACCATGATCTTGCAGGGTCTAAAGTTCGCTCTGCTTTCTGTGCTAGCTGTGCGGGTGATTAAAAGTATTTAGTACCGGCGATCTGACAGGATGGAATCACTCCAAGAAAGCATGAAATCGCGCACAACTGATGGCAGATCTGCACAAAAGAGTAAGTAATACATTATATTCCTAGCAAGGAGAAATGTTCCCATAGTGATAAGATCAAGTAAACAGAATTTGACTGACTGACCTTGGAGAACCTCAAGGGCAACTGAAGGCATATCTATTTGATCTTCAACCAGTCTGTACACATCAACAAGCTGCAAAAAAAGAAATGAGTTGCATTCATTCACTGAGTGAGATTATGTCAAATTTATTTTTATTTTATAGGGACACAAGCAATTTACAGGACGATTGAACAATCTATCTATAGTACCTCTTCTACATGCAACTTGGAGTCTTCAGTGAAAGCCAGTATAAGTTGTCTCCTGATCCCAGCATCGATAAAGAACATCCGTGCTCCATCCTTTATTGTTTCAGTGAGATCAAGTTTGCTCTCCAGCTGTTGACTTCTCACAGCTTGCCTGATAGATCAAAAGATCAGGAAAATTCTAGATCGAACAAACATATGCAGGATGGCAAGACAGTGGTTCCAATACTCACGAACTGTTTTTTTTCAGTGCAGGATTGCTGCTCATCTTGGACACATATTCCTTGGCAAGAACTATAAGGTTTTCTAGTCGTTTCCACTGGAATGCCCCATCTTTGAATAATACCTGCACAGAAAAGATATGAGGAAATAATGCTAAAAAATATAAAAGGCACAAGCAATTGTAGAATCTGAAAAGTAGATGCATAATGGTGCACTTCAACATGCACTTGAAACTCGCAACTTTTCCACATTCACAGAAGAGTTTCCATTTATTTCCCAGTAATAATGCTTAATTTGACTATTTGGTTCACATAGTCTTTGCATTTATGTCAATAGGTGTAGAGACGTACAGGGATTGGGAAACACCACACACACATCTCTAATAATAGGGTCTACACAAGTTACCTGAATCAGGCGTTCTCTCAGAGCAGGGTTTGGATCTGTCAACAGACGCTTTGCTACATATGGATATGCAACCTAAATATGAGGAAACATAGAGAAAAGAATGTAAGTAAACACAGAAATGCAAATTGGTGTTTCCATGAGCTCAAAGGCAGCACACACCATACCTCAAGAAACTTAAAATCAGGCTTTAGTGTGAAGCAAATTCCTTCTTGCGTCAACAACGAACGGATAACCAAGGAAAACCTTTCTGGAATGCGGATTGGGTAGTTGTAGACGAGCTGATTGAACTTCCCTGTGATTTTAATTAACATTAAAAAATGAAGTATATTTTCCTTTGGATATTTTGAAATATCTGAACATATAACATGTTACAAAAAAACTTCTCATTAGTGGAAGGAAAAAAATGTGTACTATACATGAATAAGCAACCATACAGAAATGCAGTAAAAAATAATATTCACAATTCATATGACCAAGTGCTAAAAAAATAAAGTAACAACACATTGAGATTTGAAAAAACAACAACTTGTGTACGGCGTGAGAAAAAGAAACAAACAAGCTTTAATTTGTCAGCGTCGACACAATTCTAACCATATCAACATACCAGTCACACTCCGGAAATTGAAATCTGCCAAGCCTTTTCCAGCTGAGTTTTGCCAAATGGCTTCCAGAGCTGGAATAATTGGGGCTACATCTGTTCCACTAGGGAGGAAACCCAGCCTAGTGAAGTCATTTGCCATTTCAGCGTAATCTTCATTGACAGCATGAACAACAGCATCGATTAGGATTTGTTTATTTTGCTGCACATAGGAGATAACAATGAAAAAACAGCATGTTAACCACTTTTTGTTTCCATGTATAACGTGCAAATGTGACACTGCAAACATGAGTTCACAAAAGAGAAGGAATTCCATTTCGTGAAAATACATTTGATGCAGCATTATCAGATACAAGGTAGAAAATGCATATATATAGACAGGAAAAAAAGCAGCAATAACAATGTAACTAACTGTAAGTGCAAAGAATTCTACTACTAGACAAGAGCATTTTACAGACCTGGCTAAGGACGGCCACATTGTCAAAGTCGACATATGCAATCCGACCATCACGCATTGCAAAAATATTCCCAGGATGTGGACCTCCATGGAAAAGACCAAATTCAAGTAACTGACGCAAGGCAGCACTTACTCCAACTGTGAGAAAGCCTTCCACATCAATTCCAGCTTCTTTTATAGCCTGCATGAATGAATTTGGAATCAGTGCTGCTAAAGATTCACCATGAACTATTGCACATTTGAAACAAACAAACAACATTATGGATGGTCAAACCTGTGGGTTCGTACATCTAATTCCATCTATCCACTCCATCACCAGAACACGAGAACCTGAGAGCTGCTTGTACACTTGAGGTATCTTAACAGTTGGATCATCCTTAAAATTTTCTAGGAAATCCTCGATATTTGTAGCTTCCTAATATGATGCAAAAGGCAATTAAAAACATTAGCCTCCTATAAAATTATCAAAAAGGAAGCAAAGATAAGTAATTTAATGTTGAAACAGAATAAATGCACTTTATATTAGGAACATGACAGCGGTAACAGCAAATTTGCTAAATTGACAATGACAGTTAAATGCTACAAAGATACTTACAAGAGTGTAATCAAGTTCTTCCAAAAGTTTTTCACCAAATTCATCAACAATAAGCTCTGCGTTGCACCCTAATTTCTGAAGACTAATCCCATTCAAAAATGAAGCCAGAGTGCGGAACAGAAAAAGGTCTCGGTATATTATTGGTTCAATCCCTGGTCTCTGAACCTGCAATTTCAATGACATAAATCAAATAGATAAGTATTGATTCCCGGAGCACATTTAAGCATTTGGTTCATGACATGCGAAGTGTACAGAGACACAATTACCAGGGTATACTTATACAGTTATACTCATCCTTTTTTAAAGACCATACTTAGAAAAAAAATAATGTGTCTAGATAGAAAAAAGAATAGTAAAGGTAATAAAAGAAGTAAACTGATAACAGAAACAAAGTGAATATAGGAACCTTAATAGCAACATCCTCGCCAGTTTCTCTTAGTGTGGCGCGGTAAACTTGGCCCAAACTAGCAGCTGCTATTGTCTCTGATGAAATTTTGCTGAACAATCTCTCTAGAGGCTGTCCAAGTTCCTCCTCAATTATGGCAAAAGCCACCTACCAAGTATTCAGCAACAAACTCAACTTGGTTAATCACTCTAATTTCATCTGCACATACTCTAATATTATCTTGAAGAACAAATATCTGCTGTAACCATATACCTGGTTAGGGACTGGAGGAACATCATCTTGCAAGATGCAGAGTTCATTCATATAATCCTCTCGAATAATATCAGGCCTGTTTGCTAGAACCTGAAGAACAGAACCAAAGAAAGTTAGGACGATTGTGTAGGAAAGATAGGACCAGTGATTCCTATTGTACAATGAGATGTATCCTTTATCATCAAGGCTAAATGATATGACCTGTCCTGCTTTGATGAAAGATGGCCCCAGATCACATAAAAGATTGCGAAGCTGGCGGGCGCGATATGGAACAATTTCTTCATCCCGTCCAACCAAGAAATCATACATTAGAGATGACCAGTAAAATCCGAGTTTCCAAATTATCTACACTCCCCGACTAGCGAGGGATAGTATGGAGCCTCTTGAATCCAATACCTTCTTCCTGACCTAGCAATTGTAGAAATGCACACAATTAAAATAACTTTTAGCAAGTCAATCCTATAAACATAAAAGCTTGCAGATTTCAGTACCATTTCTGGAGTGTACTTTCGGAATGGGATACAAACACCACGTTCAATATCAAGTTGCTCCATTGCACTGCTGGGTTTGTTGCTGGATATACTTTTGAGACCTGAGCCGCTGCTGCGTGGAAGTTGGGTTACGCTTTGAGATGAGACTGGAGCACTAGTTGATGCAGCATTCATGACACAGAGGGTTGATCGCCTTCTCCTTTGGGGTGATGTGGAGATTGACCTCACAAATCCATGGTATGATGCTCGTCTGTTAGGAGTTACTGTTTGAGACCACTGCGCTGAAGTCCAGATACATGCCGTGCAGAGCTCCATCTTGGGCCTCAAGTTCCGATATCTAGAAGAGATGGCAAACTACATCAGCAAACTTTAATCCCTACTTATGGAGCGTCATTACAGCACTACTTTCCTAAAGTTAATTGTATAAGAATAAGAATAACAATCTGTTCATCTGTCTCTGACCTTTTTTTTGTGAATATTGACATCAGATTAGGTGACATTTTGAACATTAGTTTGTGCAGGTTCGCAGTTTAGAAATGGCAACAATTGAGCATGGAGAAGGGAAGCTCTCTCGGCTGCCATGGACTGAAATCCAACTCTCCTATGTAGTTTTTTTTTGGAATTTGGAAAGAACATTCACGGACTCAAATGCAGATTTCTTCATTCTGCTACGCTGTTGCCTTGCCAAACAACATTTTTGATAGGTAGACATGCAACTAATTGGAAATCACCACCTCAGGTGCATTAAGGGTGGTGTAATCAGGACACAGTAAACTTCAAGCAAGATATAGCACATAAATGCAAATTGGCGCTTAGCCATACACTATTAAGGGCCTGTTTGGATCCAACGGAAAGAGAAAGAGAAAGAGCAAAACTTTTGCTCTTTTGCACTTTTTTTGCACTTTTGGATCCAAACATTCCAAAGTGCAAAAGGGCAAATGCTACCGTAATTTTGCTAATTATGGATTAATTAGGCTTAATAGATTCGTCTCGTCATTTAGTCCTCATCTATGTAATTAGTTTTTTAATTAAACTATATTTAATACTTCTAATTAGCGTCCAAACATCTGATGTGACAGGAGCAAAAATTTTACCATTTAACTTTTTGTCATTTGCCTTTGGATCCAAACGTAGCCTAAACCTCCAAAACAAAAATTACTTGGTTAGTTTCTCCTAACAATTGGAAAAGGGGGAAATAGAGAAGAGAAGAAGGGCCCGTCCCCACGTTTTTCCTCCCCGCTCTCTCCCTCCCCGCGGGGGCCGCCAATTGACCCGCTGGCCATCGAGGGTCTCCCGTGCCGGCACCGACGGCGTGAAAACAGAAAGGATAGAGCAGCAACAGAGGGAGCTCTGAACACTCACCTTCGGCGCTTGCCGACACAGTCGCCGGCGACGGAATCGGCGGCGAAAACTCACTCCTGTCCGCAGCTCCCACGAATTCTTGGGGGCGAACTCGATGGATTCCTTCGGCGCCGAGCCGCGCACTCTCTCGCGCGCTCTTGTTTACCTGGACACGCCCTCGATTTGGGTAGGGAAAAAAATGGTTTTCTTTTCCTTTTCTTGGCACCCTTTCTGTGGCGCCGAGTGGAGGAGCACACGCAGCCGTGGCCATGGCGAATTGGCGATTGGCGAAGATGGGTGGAGTCGATGCTGGCCACTCAGTGTTAGGCTGGTGCCAATGCGGGGCGATACCGCCCCCTGTCGCCCCGGCCCAGGTGAGAGGGAGAGAGAGCTGTAGTGCTACTGGGCGACAGCGGGCGCTAGGCAGTAGTGTTATGCTCCCGCTGGCGTTGGCAGGCGCGGTGGGGCGGTAGGCGGGCGGTAGCGAGGCGGTGCGTTGCGCGGCGGGTTCCAGGCGAGAGGACGTAACGTGGCGCGTTTTGATTGGTCCACGCGGACTATCCGTTGAACTGGTCGTTATTTGACCGTTTGAACTCCAAAAAATTTAAAAAAAATTGCAAAAAATTTCAAATTTCATCTCTAACCCCCTATAAATACTCCATCCGGTTTTCACTCCTTCCACACCCCATTTGAGCTCATTTCTCCCATCCACACTTCAAGATTTGGTTAAGCATGTGGGCACATAGTCATCCTTAGATTTATGTATTTTTTTATTTATTATGTAATTTTTTATTTATTATGTAATCGGTAACTTTTTTTAAGTTGAATAAAATTAGTTTATTGAATTATTTTGCGTACGCGAACAAAAGAAAGTGAAATAATTAAATCTGAAAAAGAAAAGCTGACGTGAACGAGAGAGAAGTGAGAGCTGGCATTATAGGCTCTGTATTGAAGGGGTGGGGTGAGAGTGAGGTGAGAGTGGGGGCAAGAGCTGACGTGGCGGGGCGAGAGTGAGGCGATGCACTGGACTCAGCTTTACGGCGTGGCCACGTCACCCGTGCCCAAACTGGGGGGAAACCTTGCTATGCACAGCCACAAGTACGGTGCCCGCTCCCTGATCGCTTCGAGTTGGACCACGGGAAATTTCCAAATTGGGGAAATAGATAGGATTTGGAATGAACCTTGAGCTTCCGTAATTAAACACTCCATACATTATCTTCCACCTCCGTGGGACGAGAAATATCTAGCTTTCTCTGTCTTTAGTGTATTTTTTTCGGGGTTGGGATACTGAAGATGCTCAAAAGAAAAGGCTTGGGCCTGGCGTTTGGTTCAGGCAAACTGTGTTATGAGACGCGCGTGCTGAAATTTGATAAGCATTTTCAAAAAAATTACCAAATACTCTCTAAGAATCCCCAAAAAATTTCAATTGTATCTTAGAATATTGTGTTTCTTTGTCAGAAATATCCATTTTTCTAACAAAGCACTAAAGTTAGACATCAACCAAACAAACTACGCTATGCTTTTGCGGGTATATTCGGTGGCATGATTTAATTCTCACTTAGGACAAAGAACAGAGGATAATGGGACCACAGGAATCTTCTGAGCAGAATCAACGCCGGCGCCCAGCACTCCTCAAGCCAAGTCACGTCAACCACCCCCTCCGCTTCTTTTTAGTCTGGGTAGTGTGGTTGACTAAGGATAGAGATACTTAAGAAAGATAATTGTAGGTATTACCCGCTTGCTTCGGGTACCGGTTTACACCTGGTCTGCCAAGCATATCCGGCTATTAGCTCTACGACCAATCCAAACGTGGGGGACTAGGAAGGACGGACAGGGCTGTCACCACCACCACCTACCCCGATAGACTGTGGGAAAGGGTAGCAAATAAAGGCGACTTCAAGCCTAGACACCACGTCTACGCTATCGATCACTACTTCTAATCCCGGCAAAACTCCGTCTTAAGACTCAAATCCTTAGGCTAGAAGCAAACATCCGAGGACGAATGATGATCCCACAAGCGAATGATAACTAGAACTTAACCTTGATAAGTACTCACTACCGTAGACGAACCCAGATACTTAATCAAAAGAGGTTCGTATCCGCCGAGATACAAGTAGAGGGAGGCCGACAACTCCGGCTCTCCTCCCAAACTTCTCCTCCACACACTCCCTAACCTACTCTACAAAGTATCTCTAAAAGGGTGGAGCCCCCCTACTTCTTCTCTTCTCCAAAATGGTGTGTGTTGAATGAGGGGGAGAGGGCCTCCTTTTATAGCCTCCCAGGGTGGTTCCCGCCATCTTTAAGTATGGAAACCTTAGCCACGGTCTTGAGGAAGCGTAAGGGGTAATCCACGTCAAAGTGCACCCGGACAGGAACCCATCTGGGTTCGGCCGACCCTAGGTGAACCTCCCAGGCTTTGCATTCCTCAGGTTGGCTGGCAGGTGGGCCCTGGTGTTAATCCTTGGTGATTCATGCTTTGGCGCGCTTGTTTGGTCTACAAGATGGGCCCTTGAATCTGTGTGCCTGCCTCTGATTGGTTGGAGGTGTGTTTCTTGGCCTCTTGGGTTGTTTGCTTCAGGACGTGGGCCCTCTGATTCATGTGCTTGCATAGAATGCTCTGAAATATACTTTTTTGTTTGTTTGAACATGGTTTTCCTCTATATGCAGACACGTTAGATAGGTTTTGTTGTGATTTGGATCCTATTTGAGCAGTTTTGTCCACTTTTGCACTTTGGCCCTATCTTTATACGTATTTACGTATAGGTCCCCGCAAGAAGGAGTTGATTGACGTCCCGGACGACCAGAAGACCCAAGAGGCCCAGGAAGACTATGCAGAGATGCCAGGTTCATGCCCATCTATGATCTGATTAGGCATTTCTTGCTAGATATGCTATCGCTTTATTTTCTATTATGATGAGATGAACCTGCATAGCCTACTTTTATGCTTAAACTCCTTGTACTCCTATTTACCACGTTGAATCTATGAGATGCCTTGCCTTGCATGTGTATGTGTGGTATATGGTCAAATAGTCTTGGCGTGAGTGGAGATACACTTCTGAGCAGTTGGTGATTAGGAGCTTCTAGCTGGGCCGAGTGAATTAACCTGATCCTCGGATCTGGGGCTTGGTGTGTGTTGGGCAGACCCTACGGAGTACCTGTTGCGGGTACATTCTTTCTAATTACTTGTGATACTTGAGGAGTTTGGGGGCCATACCTGTAATGGGTGCCATCGATGGACCGTTGCGGCGGATAGACCTTGTGATGAAGATACTCACCTTGGCACTTAAAGCTGAGTTAGTGGACCTGGAGATGGAACTATATCAAACATGCACACCACTTATCCATTATGCAGGTGGATCCGGTCAGAGCTAGCTACGCATGGCACCAAGCCTATAGGAGGATAGGGTATCAGTGTAAGGGGAGGAGGTGTTGACCTCACGTCTCCCGAGTGGCAGGATTCTATGGGATCCCGGTGTAGGAAGGCTTCATAGTCCCAGGGCGACTTCTCGCGGAAGAACGCACCCACCAAACCCAGGAAATCAGGATGGTGGCTGTAGCCGCTAGTTTCATTACAGTAGACCAATGTCTCATCGTTCAGTTAGGTTGCTCCTGGCTGGCTCCGATTCGAGTGGGTCCAGGTGTACAACCCCTGCAGGATGAAAACTATACGTATAGCCACATACTCGATCATGTACAACTCTTGATCCAGTTTCACTTTCATAGATTAGTGTTACTGATCTTCTACCTCCCTCTAGTGATGAATTCCTTCCTGGGGCAGCTGAGGTGCGAGGAGAGGGAGTTCTTGCACCGACTTGGTGGTTTTGGAAGGTGTGTCTAGACCGAAAACCTGGGATGTTGGGATAGCCCGTGTTAAGGTGTTTTGGATGATGATATAAACTCGCTTGCAGCTTGCATAGGAAAACCCCAGCCTTATCCTTTGGCTACTTTTTATACCCTTGCATTCCACTTAAAGCTTGCATGCGGATGGAGATATGAACCTATCCCGTCCTTGGTGATAGTTTGGTAGATGCAGGATCCGACCCGAAGATCAAGCCCGACGACGATGGATGAAACTAGGACAGCCGGTGCTACACTCAAGTTTGCCTGTGGAGGAGAGACACCAAGATGAAAGATGCCTAGAAGCTTAGTTACCGCTTCCGTTTTCTGTTTATTTCATTTAGCCCGAGGGGCGTGTACTAGGAAACTCGTAATACAATCCTCTAGATTATGTAATAATTAAATCCATGTTTGAATCTATGCGATGTATGACTGTGACATGTAATTGAAATAAGTTCTATATGTGATAGCTACTGATGCAGGGACTATCAACCGGTTCGTTTGAGGCCACTCCCTCCGTCGATGAGTATGCTGGTGAGCCTGACATTGGCCACCACTAGATCCAACACAATTGGAAATTGCCTAGCTCAAAGAAGCTAGTCCACTGGTCGTCTCTTGAAAACGAGATAGGGACCTCCGACCATTGAAGTGGTCGTGGTACCGCTAGCTTGATAGACAATATCTCACAGAGTGCAAGCTTTTGAGCTCGTTTGGAGGCGAAGCCGGATTCACCGCCAAAGATGACATTGATGGTTTTTGATGTGTCTTGGAATTGACCAGCTCCTGACTTGTCCTCTGGTTCATCATCCTCCTTGTCCATGCCCTTCTTCTTGGCATTCTTTTCAAAAGGTAGGGCGTTGAAGGTCCTTCGGAGGTTGTAGCACTCGATCGCCGAATGCTTGGCATCTGGATGCCATGGGCATTGCTTTTGCAGGAGTTTCTCGAATTACTCCTGCGCCATTCCCCGACATCTTGCCTCATGGGGGACAGTCGATAGCCGTGACGAGCTCATTTGGCTTGTGCTTTCTGGAAGATCCCGAGTTGTCCCACTGGCTTCTATCGTTGCGGTGGTCGTTTCCCTACTTATTGTTGTTGTTTTTATCATTGCCACGCTTCATAAAGCGGTCGCGCTCCTACTCCTCTTGATCGGCCCAAGCTTGCATCATGTCACGGAGCCTACAACAATCTTGGGTCGGTTGTGGCCATAGTCTCTGAAGAGAGTGTGGTCGGTGATGCCATTATGGAAGCAGTCGATGATGTCTTGCTCGGAGATGTTGGCGATGGTGGTGCGAGTGTCAAAAAAGTGGCGAGTGTAGGATCATAGGAGCTCATTACATTCCTGTTTGCACTGCGATAGATCGTGATGAGTACCTGCTCGAGTGATCACCCCTTGGAAGTTGTCGGTGAAGATAGCTTTCAGGTCATCCCAGGAGTCGATCGAGTCTTTTCTGAGGCTCTTCAGCCATGTGAGGGGAGCGGTCTCTAGCGCCATGGGGAAGTGGACAACCTTGGTGGTGTTGGAGCCGCCCCGACTTCTATAGCTATAGAGTAGCACCTAACCACAGTTGAGGAGCTTGCTTGCCGTCGTACTTGGTGATGCGGATCGGTTTGAAGCCCTCCGGGTACCAGTACTGATTGAATCGGCATGTGAACGCTGGGAAGCGATCACTATCATCCGATGCGCGATATCCTTGCTTAACAGCTCGCTCTTCATGCTGGGCTTTAATGATAGAGCGGGCGTTGCGCCCCTCATTGATCTTCTAGCGAAGGTCGTCCATCGATAGTTCCTCGAGTTGTTGGTTGTGACTGCTGGCGGGACGCTGCCGTGGCGGTTGGTTAACATGGTTGTCCCGTTTTCATGGCCGGGGTCTCCCACCTACGTTGAGGCTACCTTGTGCAGCGTCGTTGTTTCCTTCATTGCCTCCTGGGTGTTGACAATGACGTCCTCCGGGTGTCCGACTAGCCTATGGTCATTGACTGCGACTCTCGCCCATTTGTTCTTCATTAGCCGGCATCAATGGAGCTGGATTCTGGCGGTCAAGATGTAGCCATGTCTTCTGAGCCAGTTGCAGTCCTTGCTGCGCATGTGGTTCTTGGCTGGCAGCCAGAATGGCCGTGACACCTGCGATGTTGGCGATCGGGGTTTGGAAACCCCGCTCCTCAGCTGCCACAAACTTGGCAATAAGGTTGCGTCGTGCTCTGCAACTGGTGCGCTTTTCGTACCTCAACCTGTGGGCATCGCGCTCGTCATTCTCATTGCTGGCGTCAATAGTGAGCTCGTCCCTAGAGATTTGTTCGAGCAGCTCGTTGGGGTCGTGGTTGCTCTCCTTCCTCCACCTTCGCCATGTAGACGTGACAGTGTGAGGAGTGCTCATCGGAGCTGTGTAGTCGACCAGAAGGTTCTCTTCCGCGATGGCGGAGAGGGACCTGCCTTCTTGAAAAGGCAGTATGTTACGGTGCACCACAAGATGAGCGTCGTCTTCAGAGAGTTTCATGCCCTTCCAATGCACGAAGCGACCTTGTGGTGTTGAGGTGATCACCAGACCCTGATTATCGCCCATAAAAGGCTCCACGTTGTCATCAGAGTCCGAGTCATAGTCATCGAAGATCGAGGCCTCCCAACATGCGGTGGTCCCAACTTCTCCGATCTTGAGTAGGCCATCCAAGTCCTTCTCTGATGAAGAGAGGAACTTGGATTGTATGGCCTCCTGATATACAGTGGACGCGTTGTGCAACCCGAATGAGAATCAGGTATGCTGTCCCTCGGACTGAATTGAATTCGATTCGAGGAAGCTTGGTGCAACACAGGTCGAAGTCGCGTAAAAAACAGACTGCTTCTTGAGATCCCCGACGAAGCTAGGGAGCAACATCTTGTCAAGTTTATCGATGAACTCGTCGAGTTCGCTGCGTTTGGTTGCTGTGGGGACTCCGGTTTCATGTTGTCGACGAGGTGCTGATAGAAATCGCCTGCACCGTCAACGACACAAACCCACGAGTCGAAGATGAAAGTTGTGCCCTCTGGGAGCACGGCACTGTTGAAGTTGAATGTTGCCATCGAGTTATCTGGTGGATCTTCAATGAACACCCGCGCGCCAGCTGTCGGTGTTTTACCGCCAAGCCCACCAAGGGATACCCCCGAGGTGGTAGGTTGTAGGTGGGATGTTGCCGAGATCAGGAACTTGAAGGTGCAAGCAACACAAGGTTTAGGTAGGTTCGGGCTGCAATGTGCGTAATACCCTACGTCCTGTATGGTGGTTTGTATTGCCTTGGATTTGTTATGCTTTGGAGGGGGTCCCTGCCCGCTCTTATATACTCTTGGGGGATAGGGTTACATGGAATCCTAGTCTGATACTAGCTTAGAAGTCCTACCCAAGTACTACTCGGGTAGTTTCCTTCTGTTCCAACTAGTTCTACTTGTATGCGAGTAGTTACAACAAATGTAAGGTATGGGACATGCCCCAACCCTTACTCTAGAATATTCTATGCTATGTGCGCAGTCCGTAGCCCCTGGTCTGACAGACTCCTAAGCTCGTATCTGGCTAGGATTCTTTGTAACCCTGTCTTTCCAGACTATATAAGGGCGGGCAGGAACCCCCTTGAAAAAGAACAACCACCAAAAACCCTAAGCTAATACAAACCACCACATAGGATGAAGGGTATTACGCTTCTTGCAGCCCGAACCTGTCTAAATCTTTGTGTTCCTTGCACCTTCGAGTTCCTAATCTTGACGACACAAAACCTAAAACCTACCACGTCGGGGTATCCCTCAGTGGGCTTGGCGGTAAAACACCGACACAACACAACGTAATATTACATGAATATGGCTAATAATCAAGTTTTGGGGTAATGGAGACTAGTTGGTGTCCCCAAATATGTCGTTAGATTGGAATTCCATGAGCATATCATCAGTGCTAAATAAGTCCCCCAACAGCGATGGGATCTTCTCATCATTATTTTCCTTAGGAGTATCTTGGAGCAACTGGCGTCAGTACATTCAATAGTGAAGTGTGCTTCATACTTGTCCTCTTGAACTTGTTTGCTAATAGATTTCTAGTAGAGTTCAACCAAACGCTTGGCAGTGTGGCACTTCTTAGTGATGTGGTTGTTACATCCACACCTTTGAGAAACTTGACAGTTGTCATGGCGAAAATTTTTCTTTGGAAGTGCCTTTGCCTTTATGAGAATCCTTGTTTTTCTGATAATGATGCTTGTTTTTGTTGTTCCATTTTCCCTTGAAATTCTTTTGAATTTCTTGGCATTGAACTTCTTTTGAGTGTTCTGATTATTGTAATGAACTTCAGGCAGAGGTAATGTGCCCACAAAGCGCATTTGATGATTCTTTGTTAAGGGTTCATCATATTTTTCTGTTTGGAGTAAGTCGTATATAAAGTCAAAATATTTGCATAGTTGTGGCTGCGGTATTGCTGTTGAAATAACCTATTTGTAGGGAGAAATGTAGACAACATCTTTTCTGCATCATTAAGCGGTTGATCAAAAACTGAATCTTGGAACAAATCTTGTGGACGACAGAGTTATATTCGGCAATAGATTTAAAATCCATAAGACAAAATAGAGACCACTCTCGCCTTGCTTCGGGCAAAATGATTGCCTTCTGTTGATCATAGTGTTCCTTGAGTGCAACCCAAAGTGCTCTAGGGTTCTCTTCCATCATATATTCATTCTTGAGATCTAGGTGAGATGGTGTCCTAAGAAATATAGTGTGGTATTTGGCTCTTCAATTGTATTATTGAAGCCTGTTAGCATGATTTTTACATCCATAGTGCAAGTCAGATAGTTGCTACCATCTGCTGCAAGTTCAGCGAAATCTTTGTTGACTAAATAAGCCATATTCCTACATGAGAGATCACGTATAGGATTAATTTACTGCGGTAAATTAAATAACATGTGATGTGTAAATTTATGCAAAATAATGAAGTCAAGATGATTCTTGCAACATAATTAAGGTATATTGCATGTAATAGTGCAACTATTTTGTTTGTATTCCTACGGAAATTAATAACTTGATAGTCATATTTGATACAAATTTCATTATATAGAATATTTTGGATATACATATTGTAGGTAATTATCATAAGATGTAGACCTCTCAGTAATGGGCAAGTAACTTGCTACCTAAAAGCATGATCTCAGAGCAAAGAATTTATTGCAGCCGATGTTTAGGTCTGCATCACCTTTGTGTTTTTCCAAAAATTCAGATTTATATACCTTAATTTTCATTTTGCATATTGCTACATGATGTAGAATATAAATCCAGTGCCATATTTGTAAAGATATAAATAAAATAAATAGCACATGAAAAGATTGTTCTAAGGTAATATTTGCATAACCATTATGAGATCTACGGATCACATAATGTACAATTACTGTAGTAATCATAGCATTCATATCACATCGGTGCTAGCTTCCAAACCGGATGGTCTAGATAGCTATTTACAACATTTGTGCAAATCCATAATAGTCGGAGGAGTAAAACAGAACAATCTAAGACCTTAAATAAAAAATATGTAGGACTGGATAGTCTAAGCATGTAAATAGATAGAAATCTTGTGCCATTTTGTAAAAACTCATGGGACAGAGGAGGGCTTGGTTCGACTCGGCTGGTGGCCTAGCTCGGCCTGCAACTGCTCGCCTGCTGTGGCATGGCTTGGCTCGCTGCGGGCTGGCTTCGGTCAGCCTGCTGGCGGCTCAGGTCGGGTCAGCCTGTAGGTCAGTGCGGCCTGCTTGTGGCCCGGTTTGCGGGCCGTTGTGGCTGGCCTAGGGCAGCCGAGTCGAGGCCAGCCTGTATAGAAGGGGAGGAGGAGCGGTTAGGGTTTTCCCTAAACCGCTCCCTCCTCTTGAGCCGCCACCGTCGACTGCGTGCGCTGCCGCCTCCGCTTTGCCGCGTGCTGGTGCAAGTCGTGCGCCGCCTTGGGATGTGGCTCCGCCTCCCCTCCTCCTCTTATTGCACCAGTTGCACCCTTATGTGCCGGCCCTTTCCGGCTGTCGGCCTTAGCCAGCTGATTCAATGGTCAGAGGGGAGCCCCAGCGCGAGGGGCTCCAAGTGCCGCGCCAGATTCTGGGGCGGTGGTCCACAACCGCTGGTGGAGAGGAGGCCATCGCAGGAGCGGGCTCTGCGGAGGGCGGCACCACCATGGCGGTGGAGGGGTGAGTGCTGCTGGTGCGGGCGCCACCGCCGATGGCGGCCAGGTGGGCGCTGCTGGAGCTTGCTGTGCCACCGATGGCAGCCGAGCGGGTGTCGGCGATGAGTCGGATGGCGAGGCATCCAACATCCCCAGCCGTCGTTCAAGTGCCATTCGTGGCTACCTCAGAAATGGCAGCCACAACAAGCACTTCAGCCATGGTGTCCCGCATGGCAACGACCATGGCTCAGAAGAAGTGGCTATTCCTGTTGCGGAAGTAGTGGCCGGGGTGGCATGCAGTTCATCGCTGGCGGCCACCAAGCGGAACGATGAGAAATCCATCATCGAGTGCAAAGAAATATAAGTTTGTCAAGTCCATACTTACCCAACAAATGTGAGGCCTGCCAGCCTCTGCCTTCTTTCTTGTGCCTAGGGAGAACAACGCAACTGATAACGTTTTGAGAGTGAAAGTAGAAGAGAGATGAAAGTGACTTGTGTATTCCATTGATAGAGGACCCCTGTTTATATACGTGCCCAAAGGTCAAGGGCCGAAGGGACACCCCTTCGGGATTGGCCCTTTCGTAATTTGTAAGCAACTAATGTGATGTCATTAATCACTAATTAACTAACTACAATAAATTGATCACTAATTCTGATTTTCTTCATAACAAATTCTACTCTTCTTGCAACAATAGCATACAAGTCATATCTGAATTCTTCAGAATTACGAGAGCATTCACAGGGAACTCATGGACCAAACAATCACTGCCTCTCCTATGCACTCCAGCATTATTCTAGGGCTTGAACCAAACATAACTATCGACAAGTGGAGGTCTGACCAGGTAATTTTGCAATCAATGAATAGATTTGCATGATTTCAGGACTCCTCCATGACCAATGAGGCCCACTCTTTGGCTAAGCTATCATTTGGTCGTACTTCTTTTTTTATGAAGTTTCATGTCTTTATTAATCTCAAAGTAGTTAAATTTTGAAACCTACATCTCTAATCTAATCTTTATTGTTTCTTGTTTATTCTTCAGGCATCAACATCTTCCCCTGTTCTCTCTTTATGAAGTCAGAGAGGTTCTTCATTCCAAGCAAGCAGGACTGACATAGGATTTTTTTCAGGATTGTAAATAATCCTTTTATTTTCAAAAAAACCGTATTCCTTGATATTTGCACGTTCTCACCGAGGCCATACGTATCCCCATCACATACGGAGTACTAAGCGCTACGCTTGTACGTACACATGTCGAATTTTGAACGTATAAAACACCGTAGGCTTACACCACGACGCATGACACGAAACGTGGCAGCAGACGGCGCGACGCCGCGTTCCGGCGCGCCACAAGGAAGGCCGCCCCTCCGCCGCTGCCGCCATCCCCTCCCTCACCAGGGCCACGCGCGCTCGCCTCCACCTTGCAGGACCCCCTCGCCGCCACGGCCGGCACGCCGCCGCCGCGCACACGTCCGTCCACTCGGGCGCCGGTGCTGACCGACTCGCTCATCATCGTCATCGCGGCCTTGCGGTTCCCTCCCGTCGTGCGGTGCGCGGCGAGCACGGCGGCGGACGACGCCTCCTGGCTCCGGACCGCCTCCGCCGCCATGGTAGGAGCTGCTGGGCCGCCCTCTCGAGCAATGCCGTCGATGCGAAAAAGCAAATGCTCGTGCTGCGGACGAAGGGTATGTTTATATATGTAGCTCGCGGCGGCGGCGTGGATGGCAAGCGAGTTCTGGTGGGTGGTTGTCTCGTGGATGCGGCATGCAAACTGATGCATCGTCGTATTTGTTTATTGGCAGCAGGTTATAAGCTCTGGACCTCCGGTTAATTTCGTTGTGTGGTTGGAGTTGGAGCGAGTGCTGGAGCGGTTGAAAGCGTGGCGCGCTTCACGCCTCCGCGCCGCGCGCGGCCGCCGGCGCCGTTCATGCCTCCGCTAGTAAGGACAGATTTTGGCTCTGCGTCCCTGAATGCATCTCACTGGCACGTAGGGTCCAGCTTGTGAGAGAAGTTAGTAAGAGGGTGGTTTTCTAATGTAAATTTCATAGAGAAACTCCAACAAAAATCCTACTTTTGCCTTTCTGTTGGGCTCAAATAAGGACCTCCCATCCAGTTCTCTCTCCTATATTTTACAACAGACTTGCTAGCGTCCGGATGACCGACGTCCGGGGCTAGCATCGGACGGTGTTCATATGATAAAAATCTATCCATCACTCAATTGCAACATAAAAAAAGCATATGCAACATGAGAAAATAGTATCTGCAACAAAAATTAATAATAATTGCAACATTCAAAAAGTGTACTAAAAAATCTTCTCAGCTATCCGACAAGAATTGAAAAACCCGCCGCAACATGTGCGTCGTGTTGCTTGCAACATTCAATCGTCAGACTACGGGTGTGTTTGGTTCAGCTGTGGATTCCTGAAAATCTGATTTCTGGAATCAGCTGTGGGAAAGCTGCAGTGAGCTGACAGTTGTGGGAAAGCTGAAAGCTGTTTGGCTGAAACAGCTGACAGTTGTGGGAAAGCTGAAAGCTGTTTGGCTGAAACAGCTGTCAGCTGTGGATTCCTGTAAAAATGTCAGTTTTGCCCCTGAGACTGTATAGGACTGTTTATATGCTAATTAATTGTAAGGATATGTAGATGACCGTTTTAGAAAGGAAATTATCATAATTAGAATTATTTTACATATATAATTAATATAAAAGATATATATAGATCCACCTCGACCCAACTAAAATATTATCTTCAACTAATCAAAGCATTAGCTATGTTATCACGAACAGTGTTCATGGTAACCTCATTCTCCTCCTCAATAATTTCATCCACTTCTGGTTAAAGTTCGTATCTATGGCGTAATAATGATGAAGTAGTGGGTGCACCTGTCATTATGATGAACTGTTGCTGCCATTACACATGAGAGACTTGGTTCATTTATCATTTGATAAATCAAATTAGTTGGCCATGTGATTGTGGCCAGATGAATATCCTGGTACTTGAGAAATTGGTGACATATTACCATTTTGATTTTTGTTAAGCCATGTAGATATATGTTATGGAATGGACTCAGCTCTTTCTACATAATTCCCTATATCATCTTAGTACTAAAATCGAATAGGTTGCATCTATATCATTTCTTGTCTCTATTTGGAGATGTTGGTACCATCATGTGCTTGGGACCATCATGCTTGGTCTTACCTATTTTGAAATACACATTTTTGTTTATTGTTTGCACATTTATTTCTACAATTAGGGATATGATAGGGCACGCAACGCGCACTCAATGTTCTAGTTTGATGAAAATGGGCGAGGATCAGTTCTGTGGCAAGGTGACCCTTTACACTGGGAGGCTTCTGACTTGACCAACAACCATGGGCAATTCTTGCTGAAGAAAGATACAGGGGCAACCATTTGATCTAGTTTGTAACATTCCCTAATAAAATGTTTTGATCAAGGTATGTAGAAAGAAATGAGGTAGATTTGCTGCCGCATTCATTCTCCGTTGCTAAGGATAATTCTCGACAGATTTGGTATATATGACAGTGATAGGAAAACCGTTTTTCATGAGCCAATATAGCTAAAAACCTGTAAACTTGATATATATATTATACAAAGAATCCAAGGCAGCACCAATAAAATAGATGTAAGGATTGATGTGGAGAGCTGCATGCATGCCAACAGCAAATCCCTGCTCTGTTGCATGAACAGCCTCTCTGGTTGAGTTACTTCCTGTGTTGCCGATCACTTTAATTCTAGTGCCAAAGCAGTTTACGGTATGCCCAATGAGCATGATATGTTCATCCCAGCTCATAAGGTGACCCTCTCCTGTTGTTCCCCCAACAATTACACCTGTTGAAGTCCAGCAAGACAGAGAAAGATAAGATCACAGCAGCAGATAACATGTATCGGAGCCTTCAGATACTTGTGCACAAACAGTCAGATACACTTGACAACAAAGCTATAAAGTCACAAAACAGAAAAATACAACTGCAGTTGCCAAAGATTGTACATGCCCATGTATTAAGCAGAACAAACACAAATTGCAATATAAGCATCACCTAACCAAGCACATAGCTATTGATATATTTTCTTTAAGCCAAAGCAGTTCACATTTTACATTCTGACTAGCTGCAGCATTTGTAATCTTACAGAGACAATTGCTGATTCAGCATAATTAGGTTAGTTTCACAGATTAGCATAATGAAAATAACAACATATGATGTTAATTTACTGAGTAAATGATTCTTACAGCCCAAGACATGAAATTATCATGGTACACCTAGCATGTCTGCAGTATCTAAAGCTCGAAAGGGGACATGAAAGGATTTCAAGTTTTGCAAAATAAGTAGGAATCAGCTACTTTGGAACTAACTGTCCCAAGAAACAAGGATCAATAACAAATGTTCTGCATGAAAGGAATTTGGCCACATGGGAAAAGTTGGCTTCCAAGTTCCAACCGGTGTCAGTCAAAAATGAATCTTTTTTTTCCAACATGCCTAATTTTTTCAATAAGAGGCCAGAATAGAAGGGCAAAGATATCAAAAGGAAAAAGAAGGATCACTGCGATCTCAGGCACACAAGTGAAGAACTATCAAAAGGAAAAAGAAGGATCACTGCGATCTCTGCCAGCCCTGCAGAACTACCTGTGTTTATCAAAACTACCTGCGTAGAAGAAGAGTGGTTGCATTGGAATATTGTAGTATCAAGGGCAGGCCTTTATATCATGACTTAAATGCATACAGGGTCCTCTTTGACGCGGTAAACGGGCAATCTGTGCAGTTTGTTTGGGCGTAGAGTACTGCAAGTGGTGTATAAAGCCTTATTATGGTGTTGTGTTGCTGACCATGTGGCATATGCCCTTGATAATTTTATCGATGACATTCATTGTTTATGGCAATATCATTAGTACATACTGGGATGGTGACTTGCAAGTCTGGATCTCTGCCTCTTACTAAACCAAAAAATTTAAAAATTGAGGGCCACTAGACATCAGTTTGCCATTTGCTCGCTCCAGTTGTTGGAAGAATGGGCTAAAAGTTGAAAATGCCAGCTGATTTCTCTGCTCCGGTGCTGACTAGAAGGGTACAGAAACACTTAAAGAAACCTATAGGAGTTGCAGATCTGAACTGATATTGGACTTCGTAACATGGCATGTATTATGTTCTTTTGTTAACAATTTCAGGTAGCATGTTTTATAAGATGGTAATTGCTTCCAGCAGTTGAATATGTCATGTTATACCAATTATCTTATTTTCAAATAAAACGAAATTGTTACAATGAACTTCCTGATTGCAGAATGGTGACCCTCGTCTGTCATGCTTTGGTCTGATGAAAAACAGTAGGGATGGCAAAAGCTATAGCACGAACCTAGCATATACACCTCCAGAATATCTCAAGCCGCGGAAACAATCAAATTTTACGCAAGAATGCTAATCAGGAAGCATCACTTACCAGAGCTCCAGGGGGAACGAAGCATCAACTCTCCATGCGCCCTACAAATCTCCCTCACATGGCCATGGCCACGCCCATCTTGTGCTCTTGCTTTGGACTCTTCGTTGGGGGGAGGGGGGGAGCGGCGGGAGGGCGTCGGTAGGGAGGGGGCCCGGGGGCCGGCGGGGGGCGCGGCGGGGCCGGCGGGGGGCGCCGGGGAGGGCGTCGGGGGGGGGGGGGGGGGGTGTGGGGGCGGCGGCGGGAGCACCTGCAGCGGCGAGGGCAGCTCGTGGATAAGGAGGAAAGAGAAGCTCACGGGAAACAAAAGAGAAAGAAGCCGAACCGGTACGCATAACCGATGGCAGGTGGGTAAATACCCATGGAATCGGTGAAAATCTGGGTACCAGCCGCTGCGCCGCTTCAACTGGAGGAATCGATGGCTTCCACGTAATCGCTGCGCCCGGTGGAGGTCTTTGGTTGCGTAAACGGATTTTTTGAAGCGAATGGGTCCTACGAAGCGGAACTAAACGGAGCCTACATTATATGTTGTAGTATCAAAAAATACAACATCCTAAACTAACTACTGCAACATGTGGGAACATCTTGTGCAACATACTGAAACATCGCGAAAAAAACCATCTAACATCGAATTGTCATCTCATAAAATATTCGAAATTGCTTCATAATTGCAGCTTTATAGAAAAGCTACAATAAAAACGGATTGAAATATTTGCAACACCTCGAATCAAGCAGTGAAACTTTACAAAGCTATCTATTGGAGCATCTTGAATCAACCATGCAATATCAAAAAATACCAGCTACCCCGTTTAGATTTGATCGACCTTTCTGCTAAAAGTACACAGTTCAACATCAACAAAGAAGTTATGCAGCATTATAGATCAACCAACGAAACATCTCAAATCACCATGCAACGTCAAAAGAAATATTACTACAACATCACAAATTACCTACCGCAACATCATTAAATCAACTATGCATCCTAGTGATCGAGAAACAGAGGAGCACCGACATGTCCTCGTCGTGCTCGAGGATGAGCACAATTACATACGTAGATGAGGTTCAAGAGGAGATCGAGCTTCGTCACGACGCAATGCAAATACAAGGCCCAATCAGCGTACCGCTTCTCCAGGTGCTCTGTTGTGACCTCCTGTATATGAGCAACAATGGCTGCTGGGCTCAAGTGCATGAGCAAAATTAAAGAGACCGGGGACAGTTAAAAGACAGGAGAGCTCTGATAGTCAGCAAGCCATTCGGCGAGACTGGACGAGTACGAGAAAGAGGCAAAATGGCCGGATTTTGGAGCAGAGCCTGAACGGGATTGGTGCTAGATGCAAGCGAGAATGCAAACGAGAGGTACGAGGGGAAAGGAGTAGAAGCAGCTGGAGGAAAACGAAATGATCAACTGAACCCAGAGTAATTAACTTCAGCGGATAAAAATTTCGGATCCACCGTCCGAGCTGGAGAGATACGGGCCTATACGAACGTCCGATATTTTGATTGTGGTCGGACGTCTTGAAGCAAGCATTACCGATTTTACAATGGACTTTAACAAACCGCTCATATTTTCCTTCCTATAGTCAACTCTCCTATATTTATTAATATGGAACAAATGCCGCTAGCAACAGTTTTAGTTCACAATGAACTGAGTTGTATCTGCACAGATCAAAAAATTGTAAGCTCATCACACTCGCAAATATTCTTTTCAAGAACTTGCGTGAGCAAGCGTTTCATTACCAAGAAGAGGAGTTTGTCACAATAAAGTTTACTTTTTCTAACATTTACATACTGCAAAGTTCAAAGTTACTTATTCTCTCATGCAAATTGTGACTTGATAAGCTACTTTTTCTGCCATGTAAACTATAGATAGTTACTTCCTTATGTCACTAAATTACCGATAAGTTACTTCTTCTTCATTTAAATGTTCCTTCCTACCACATTTAAATAATACAAATCAAAATGATGAAGTTAAATCTTATGAATAAAAGTTTATTTCTTCATGTATTGAATGTTACTTCCTACCATATTTTAAGCGGTACAAATTTCAATAGCCAAGTTATAGGGTGCCGTAGCTATCAGGAGCACACCGCTTATAGAAAGCAAGCAGCATGCAGCTACTCCGGGCATAAGGACATGCAACGTGACAAAAGCAAAAATCACAAACACATAAGACCGTGCAGCCACAATAGTAGCACTGTTGGCCGTCTTATCTCAATAATCTCGACCTTCAATATTGTATGAAATAAACCTCTTTTAGCAATAGATCTTTATCTAACAAGTTTCATAAGTTTTGATATTTACTAGTATGCAATACTATTTTTTAGCAATAAGCCTTTATCTAACAAGTTCCATAAGTTTTGATGTTTACTTGTATGTAGCACTGTGCCAGATAAATTTAGACCAAAATGGCTAAAATGCCAGTTTGGCCGGACTCGCTTGGTTCGGCCAAACTGGGCATGAGTCTTCTCGCAGTGATCTTCAACCATGCAAGGAAACACACTTGGAATCATTGTGAAGTATGGGATATATAACGGTTTGATCCTAATGACCTCATATCACCATGTGGATCAATGAGCCAAAAAAGCAAGAACACCGAACTTACCTGTCCACCAACCTAAGGAGGCAATATAATCTAGGATGTCCACGAAGCAAGGCGGTGCATCAGAGAGTCAACTGAACTAGGTATGGTTCAACCGAACTAGCCTTGGTGCAAATGGACCCGGAACCCCGTTGTCAGTGTTTCGATCATCGAGTATTAGTTAGCGCCGCGCTTCTCTCCGTAGCTCGATGGCTAACACTGGTTTAGACAGGTTCGGGTGACTGCCCTACATCCAGTAGGAGTGGTGTTCTTCATGTTCCTTGCGTTTGAGTGTTGGGTGCTTACAACGAGGCGCTCGTAAGCGTGCGTGTTGCGTAGAGTTCAGATCATGAAAGAGAAGGCCCAGCTCCACCTTATATTTCTGGTGGGCTGGGCTACAATGCGTGAGAGAGAGGGGGTTCCTCGCCCTTGGGGTTGGCATCCCGAGAAGGAGGTCGGGAGTATCACACGTGTTCTGCTGGGCCCTCGATCGATCGTGCTCCGCCACTTCCCGAAGCCAAGTCCTGTCCGCCCTGTCCGTGGCGCCGCTGGACGTGTCCTTGGTCCCATTCGCGATCCCTGTGGTAGGGGATGGCGCCGTACACGCCATCCTGGTGTGCCGGGGGCGGGTCGCTTGTCCGGTTGGCAGGGCCAGCCTCCATCGCGGTGGTCAGGAGGCCGGGCGCCCTGTTACCATTGCCGCCAGCTCGAGGCGGGGCCTGCTAGCTCGACGTGCCCGCCTCTCCCTCCGCTGTCAAGAGGTTGACCCGATACAATCTGTCCCGCTGAGCTGACGGAGAGGGGTGTGACTGGCGCAACGTCAGTTGCGACGTCATGATTGCCCGGTTGGCTAGGGGTGCCCCGCGGTTCCTCCGGTCCATAGGCGACGCTCCTACCCTGGCTGTCGGTTGAAGGGCACGTATGCACGTCTTGTCAAGCTAGCGCAATTAATGCCTCCTCGTTCCTTCCCCGAGGGATCTCGAGGTCGGGCTCCGCCCGGGGTCGGCGCAGGGCACCCGACCCCGCGCGGCTCGCTACGGGTCGGCAAGGCGCCACGTGTCCAGGGCCTCGCTGTTGGGCCTTCGCGTCTTCTCCCATTGATGGGCCGGTGCTGGCCGTGTCTCTGCCCCAGCGGGCCGGGCTGCCCGACAGTGGAAGGCTAATTCCCGCTTAGGCCCTTAAGGATCTTTCTTTGGGGTAAAACGAAGAAGGAAGACAGTACTGGGGCGGGCCGTCGTCGCCAATATAGCTAGCTTGCCGGAAGTCACCCATAATACTTATCCCTGTCACGCCTTGAACTGTGAGGCATCGACTCCTGGAAAGCATCCCCGTTGTGCACGTGGCAAGTCAGTGGGATGTACGCTTCGGCCAAATCCATCCAGTTCAGCCAAATTGGGCCCGCCAATCGCCTTGCGAAACCAAACCAAGCCAAAATGATAGCTAAAGCAACCTAGTTCCCACCAAAGTGAAGTGGGATCAAAGCGAAATCAAAACCTTTGTACCCAGATTCCACGGAACCATTAGCGGTTACATTTGGGTACGACTGATTAGTGCATTTAATTCTTCATGCGCAGCGATCTCAGCTGGTACTGTGCTAACAGGGTACTTAGATCCAAGTGATAATATTCAAAAGTGCTAAATTTTAGTACTAACCCATCCAAACAGGAGTGCTAATAGAGTGGGCTAAACTTTTGACAAGACTAAAAAACTTTAAAAAAATATAAGTGCTAATAGCTGATAAAGTTTAGCATTCAACTTTAGCCTATTCAAAGAGGTCCTGAATAAGAACTGAACTCCCTTTTTATGGTCATTTCATTGTTTGCGCACACCAGAAACGATTGGAACATCATTTCTGAATTCTGATGCAAACGAAGAACGAACAGGTCTGTACTGTTCCTACCATACACTACAGTTTCAAAAATCGAACCTTATATACTACATGGTTTCGCCCCCTCTCTCTCCCAGCCTGTTCCCGAGCTGAACCAAGCCCCCGAGTACCGAAATCGATGAAGTCCGGCAAGCCGCCGTCGTGAAACCCGCCGCCGGCGCCCCTACGCCACCGCCCATGCCGCCTTGGCCGCCGCCCGCCGTTGTCACCAGAAACCGTACTGGTCAAACCCTAGGCAACTTTGCAAATAGACCCTCTATTTTTACGAAATCAACCCGCAGTTCATGCTAGTTCAAAAGTATTTGCAAAATAGTCCTTTTTCTTTTGTTTTAGCCCCTGTCTTTTTCTAAAATTAAACCCGCGATCCAAAACCCATCGGTTTTGCAATCTAAACCCTAGATTTTAGGTTTATTTATGTTTTAGTTCTTTGTTTCTTCATTCAGAGTCCTTTTAATTTCAAATCTTTTACAAATAAGCCCCTGAAACCATGTTTTAGCCATAACTTCTCCGTTTTAACTCCATTTTTATCGATTCTTGCACTCCCGGTGATCCTTGCGACGTGTATAGTAGCTTTATAACCTTATTTCATTTTGTTTATATTGTTTGATGTACTGTTTCTTATTTGTTGTACTTGTTTGCTTGTATGAACTTGTGTGGTGCGATAGACGGTGCGCAGTTAGAGGATCCGCAAGAGCAAGGCTTTGAAGACGCTCCTGAGCAGCAGCAGTGCTTTGAGGAAGGCAAGTGGTGCTTGATCATAGTTCGGTCCCAATAATTTTCAATATACACACATTTACTTTATATGCATGCATGTGTCTATAACATGATTGATCCCAAATTAAGGATATGCCTAGCTTCTATTGTACTTCCTTGATTGAACCTTGGTTGTTTACTTCAAATTGTAGCTATGCTAGTGGCTCATCTGCTTAGACTATGGTTGGTGAACTTGGAAACAATGCTATACTTGTTTTTACTTCATGTTCTGAAATACCTTTATGGTGATAACTATAAGATCATTGCATTATTGGAATATGGAGAACCACCTAGGAAAACAGTGCAACCACAATACTACATGGCTCTGGTCTTGGCTAATTAATTAGAAACTTTAGCTTGTAATGGTCTTACCAAAAGGGCACGAGGGGAGTGCGGTGATGGGGTATAGCTCGGTCCTCTTGAGGCCTAAATATGATCCTGGTTAAGGTATCTTCCTCATTAGCGAGGGTTATGACCACTGTAGCCTGAAACCTTAGTGGACCATTGCAAGTTAGGGAATCTTTGTAAAGGCCTTGTAGTGAATCCCTGCCACTCATCTCGGAAGTGTTTAAGGGCCTTGCAAATTTGGGCATCAAGGAAAACATGAGTTGTGGGTAAAGTGTACGATTTCTGCAGAGTGAAAACTGATGTATCAGCCGTGCTCACGGTTAAGAGTGGCTTGAACCCTTACATGATAATTGAACTTGAAGATGATCTAAATTGATGCTCTTTATTTATGTTGTTGGTACTTATCTCTTTTACTTAGTTAAGAGTTTATGGTATATACTTACACTTAGTTAATGCTTGCTAAATAAAACTTGGCCAACTAAAAGTGTTTATCGTAGTCAAACCATATCAGCTATTCCTTAAAATTGGCCTTGCATGTCATATAATTTACTCCACTTGCTGAGTACCAACCATAAGTGTACTTACTCTTGCTTTATTAAAACCAATGCTGCTCAGAATAAGATAATTGTCCGGAGTTCCCTGAAGACTTCGAGGAGTTCCAGGCATATGTCTCTCAGTCATCTGCCGGTGAAGTTGAAGTTCCACTACTAGTTAAAGACGTTCATTTGTTTACTTAAGAATAAGACTTTCGGTCATGTAACAAAGTACTTTAATACTCTCTTTCATTATGGCATTGTTTCGAATATACACTTGTATTATCTATCATATGTGTGTGAACTTGTTCCTCGCGCACATATGAGATGCATCTGGTTTCTTCTTAAAACTGGGTGTGACAATAACCAACAAAGAGATCGGCTATAGATGGTCTGCAAAAAAGGTTAGATAAAGCCGATAACTTGATGATTACCATCGGATAAATTGTGAATTCTATTAAGAATTAGCAAGAGATCAAACATGCAGTCTTACAAGAACTAGATGAAACTACAGTGATACGCCAAAAGCTAAAGGTCTAGATAATCTGATAAACACGAACTTACCAACAAGTCAGAGACTGATCCGATGCAACCCTATTTGCTGAAGAATTCGGCGAAAAGTACTCTACTCCTACTCCTAGGGTTTTGACGAAGTGCCGAAAAAAGGTGTTGTATTGAATTGATGATTATTCTTTACAAAACCCTGTTGTATATAGCCTTAGTGCTAAAACTCTAGGTCAATCACGACCGGTTACAAACTTAACTTTAAAGTAAAAAACTATCATATCTACAAGATAAATCAGAAGGAAATCGGACTCCCGCAAAATCTTCTAATGACATCATCTTCCGGTCCGATTCAAACTCCTTCTACACGACTCTATGACTGAATCCTACTATGACTGAATCCTACTATGCCCTTGACTCATGCCACGTCATCTTTGACGGCTGCTCCTGACAATCTTGACTAGCCCCCTTTACCTTGAGCAATACGGGCATCGGTCTTCTCCGAATCCTTCATCGGCTCTGATTTTACTTACCAAAATTATACGTGCAAAATTTTGACCTTAACACAGCCTAAATTATTTAATTCACGTTAATTATTGGACAAGCCCATCCATGTGCATCGGCGTCAGATGCAGGCCCTACCCCAACCTCTCTTTGGGTTGGTCCAGCCAGTGGCGAGCACGTGACCCTGAATGCGCGTGCAGCACGAGCTAGTGTGTCTTCGCGTTCACTTGCACTTCGTCCACTCCTACCCAGTTGACTTCTTACCTACCACTACCAGCGCGCCTCTGCTGCTGCCTCGCGCGCATGTCCGCGCGTCTACTTCAATCTCTCCTCTAACTAGTGAGCTGAGCTCGATCTATCTGTCTCATCAAGGATCCCCTCGACCACAGCGCAGCAGTTCTTCGGATCTTCGGCCGTGCCTTGCCTGCGCCTCCCTTGTCAGGTTCCATCCTAGATCTTGCATCTCTAAGTTCATGTTTCCATCTTCTCACCCAGGGATCTTTGTAGTAGCAAAAATTACAGGACACGACGGCACATAAATATGGATTCAGAGGATGAGATACCATTTCAAATCTTGCGAGAAATCACGGATGGTTTCTCCAAGGAGAGGAAACTTGGTCAAGGAGCATTTGGAGTTGTTTACAAGGTAAGGCTCGGTCATCTTGCTTTATCTTTATGGACAAATATATTCTCAACAAGCCAGGCCAGCACGACGGGAGTGCTTTGAAACAATATATGGTGTTATTGGCTTATTGCATACAGTAAACCAATAAATATAAGTAGTAGAAACAGGATCAACTTGTACTAAGTACTGATGATATATATTTGGCAGGGAGTGACTAGAAACGGAGATGATGTTGCTGTGAAGAGGCTTCTCAATTCCAGTCTAGACTTTAAGCATCAGTTAAAAAATGAGCTCTATAACCTCAGGAAACTTAATCATCCGAACATTGTACACGTTCTGGGCTATTGTTTTGAAACAGAGCAAAAACCATTTATCATGAAAGATGGAAGTAAGGTGTTTGTTGATGAGACACAAGGAGCGCTATGCTTGGAATATATGCACAATGGCAGCCTTCAACAACTTCTTTCTGGTACGCTCCTGCCCTATTATCAGTATGTGTTGTAAGAATACTTGTATATTTGCATTTGATTAAGAATCTTTTTTGTTTACCGCTGCTGCAGATGAGTTTTCTGGACTTGAATGGCACACACGGTTCAAAATAATCAAGGGGACTTGTGAGGGTCTAAAGTATATTCATGAGCTGGAAGAACCTATTTACCACTTGGACCTAAAACCTGACAACATATTGCTAGATAAGGACATGGTGCCAAAGATTGCAGATTTTGGTTTGTCCAGGATCATTCATAAAGAACCAACGCGAATCACACAAAATCCGTATGGAACACAGTAAGCTAAATGTCTCAACTGAACATATTGTTTTTCTAAGCGTACAAATTAAGTCATGCGCATTACAAATTGGTTGAATATGATGCAATGCAGAGGGTATCAGCCACGAGAATACATCGACAGTGGTGAAATATCAGGAAAATTTGACATATTTAGCTTGGGTGTCATAATGATAAGGGTTGTGTCAGGACCCAAGGGCTACCCCAAATGTCTAGATATGTGTTTGGACGAGTTTGTTGATCAAGTAAGAAATGATATTTCTTATTAACAGGGCCCTTTTTTAATCTAATACTATCTCATATTTACATTGGAACAGTATATATCAGCCTAGCTTGACAGTTCAATTTATCAGGTCCAAAGGAACTGGAGGAACAGGTTGCAGGCGACATACAGTAGTGGTTCCTTGGTTGAAGCATATTGCCACCAAGTAAAGACATGCATTCAATTAGCATGGTTATGTGTGGAGGAAGACAGCAAAAAAAGGCCCAACATAGGGAAGATCACTGAGAAGCTGAATGAGATTGAAACTGCCATTGGCGAGGTAATAATTAATATCACTTGAGAAGGCATATAATGGATATCTAGGTCAGGAACTAATTTCAATAAAAGCGAAATCATGTCATCAGTTCACTTAGTTATTTTTTTCTAGTAAATTAGCAATTGTTTCTCAACACTCAACAGTATGGATCTCTCCAGGAGTCAGGAACACAATAATATACAGCAGTTTTCCAATCATCTAAAACTGATAGTGACGATGTGAAACATATTGATTGATAGAGAAAGTTCAAGTCTATGACTACACATGTAATGTTCTCTCTGGAATTGAAAGCTATATTAGTCACATCTTCATATCAAAACTGGATAATGTATAGGCACATGAAGCAAGAACTTATGATTAATTTTTTTGATACTAAAGTTATTTGGCTTGACATCACCAATTTATTGTGTAATATGCAGAGGAGCTGTTATTTCAGCTATCAGCAATGCCTAAACACATGCAGACTGCCCTGCATCTTAAGAAAAAAAAAAACATCACATTGCACTGTTTATGCTAAATTGTGGTTTCTGTCAAGTCAAATAAACAAATTGGCATATAGCTTAATATTTGTGTGAGCAAATGGAAAACTAAATTTTGCATTATATTTAAACACCACTTCCTCTAATCAAAATTATATTCATTTTATGATTCATGTTCGTATAGAAATAATTACTGAGAATGACTACACCATACTGATATTAATTGAAACATCAAGAAAAAATCATAATATACATTTTTATTGAACTTACACGTTTTGAACAAATTGTTACTTGAAATATCATCTTGAATATTGTATCAATGTCTTAAAAGGCATTATTAATTGAGTTTGCAGTTTGTTCACAAACCAACTGAAATATTGCAGCTTCCCCAGAAAGGATGTATAAAAAATGTTTCTGGAATGACAATGCATTATAACAAGAATATAGATATGAGAAACAAATCAACGGATGTCAAAGGTCAACACCAGAATATTAATTTGATAGGCCCTAGTTGCAGTGAGCCGGAATTTGTTGATGCACGACAAACATCGTCAGATGTAGTAGAAGAACTCATTGTTGGGAGGGCCGAGGAGAAAAGGAAAATAATTGGTTCTTTACTTGCGGGTATGTCAGAAAAGATCATCATCCTTCCTATATATGGTATTGGAGGCATTGGCAAGACAACTTTGGCAAGGTTGATTTACAATGATCCAAATTTCAAATGTTATACTCATGTATGGGTTGATGTGTCCCGGAGATTTGACTTGAATAAAATTTGTGAGTCTACAATTTCACAAATATCTGGAAAAGAAAGCCGGGCTAATGAAAGAAAGATAGTACATAGTTGCCTCACAAAACTACTTTCTGGTAAGAAGATTCTGATTGTTTTAGATGACCTGTGGGAGGATGATCAATTCCACCTGCAGGAGTTGAAGGATATGCTATATCATGCTGATAGCAACATAATTATTTTAGTAACAACACGCAGTGAACGTGTTGCCGGAAGAATCTGTACTAACCTTCAACCATACAAGATATTACCCTTGACAAATGACATGTGCTGGGATATAATAAAACAAAGAAGTGCTTTTGAAGCTAGAGACGACAAAAAACAGTTGACGAATATTGGAAGGGAGATCGCCCAGAAGTGTGGTGGTGTGGCTTTAGCAGCTCAATCTCTAGGCTTTACTTTGAGGTCCATGAATTTTAATCAATGGATGAACGTGAAAGACAATGATATCTGGAATGAACCTGTTTCAACCGATGCATCTTTGCCAAATCATGTTCTTGCATCTTTGAAGTTAAGTTATAGTCAAATGGATTTAAGCTTGAAGAAATGCTTTAGCTACTGTGCAATCTTTCCAAAAGGCCACAAGATAGTTAAATATGATGTAATTTATCAATGGATTTCTTTGGATTTCATCAAGCCAACCAAAATACTCTCCAATTTGCAGCTTTGCGAGAAGTATATTGCGCGGCTCCTGGGACTATCTTTCTTTCAACATTCAGCGTCACCCACGGTGTGTTATTTCTGCATACCAATACTACATTTGAATAATTCTTACTCATAATTCAATCAGTTGAAATAAGACTTACATTTTGCGATTTTTGCCAAGTCATGACTCACTTGCAGTTCAGACTTTTGTTTTTTAGAAAAAGCAAGTGGTGGTCAAGACCCTAAGGGACATGGTTTATTAGGGCTACTCTTATGTGGGCTCGGGACTAAATCTACATGGTCATGAAGCGTGCTTGTACGGGGAAACCTATATAGCTTCCGGAAGTTTTTTACTTATGAAACTTCCAGTATTTGAGATCCGTGCTACACTGGATGGATGGCTAAAATAAGGTGGGGAGCAATCCAACCATAAATAAATATATCTCATCCCCCAAGCCGACCGTAAGTAAATACCTAACCCCGTATAATGTTGAATTAGCCTTTTCAAAATGTTGAATCAAGATTCGGACCATGTTGAGTCAGTTGTAAGAAAATGCCAAAGCATGCATCAGACATAGAGAAATCCAGGTGAGGTGAGGGGAGCAAGCCATGAATAAATATCTACCCCCGAGCAATGTTGAATTAGCCTATTAGAAATGTTGATAAAGGGTTCACATATTGTTGAATCTAGTGTAAGAAAATGTCGCAAACCTGCCATTGTCGTGCCCCAGAAGCCGCTAGACCCCTCATCACGGGATGCACGCGGATGTCCCAACTGCCACCAGACGCCACGAGCCCATGACGCACACTACGAGCATCCCCGTATTGCACACATGAAGGGCACCGCGGAGCGCCATGCACAGCAGCCGGGCGAATCTGCCCGGCGGCGTGTGGGTTAACCAGTTGGCCAAAGCCACCGAGGCGCCACGACAGGGCCGCCGCCGCAGTCGCGGCGGTGTCAAGAGGCACAACCCCCGTTGGCCGAGCCAGGCATGTGCCGCCGCGCATCAGTAGTCAGGCACTGCGCGAGGCACTCGACTAATATAAAATGGTTTCCCTGAGCCCTGCACGAATCTTGATGTGACCAACATTGACGGTAAAAAAATTGTACCGGCGAGACGGTACCGCCGGTATACTTATGTCTGGGTGAGAGAGAGCCCTGCAGCTGCACCTTCCTTGCGGCCGCATGGGCTTCCGGCGGCCTCTCGAGCGGCGGTGAGCGGGGAAGCAGAGCCAGAGGGCGGCGGCGCATGAGGGGTTTGGTGTCGTTCTGTGCCAATCGATGTTGAATGAAGAACTCCACTTGAACAATTGAACAATTATTGGTTTTATGTGTTCGTTTCAATATCCGGAGTGCCCTTTGGTATTTGGTTCTTGTTGTGATTTTCATGCTTTGATTCCGTCTCCAGGAGTAGTACCTGTGTCCACTCTATTTTTAAAAACAGCTGTGCACTCTGTGTTGCCTAAGAGCTGATGCTGGCATGCATGTTCTTCATGTTGCAGGGTGATAGAGAGGACGACGTGGCTGCTACAGTGTTCACTATGCACGATCTGGTTCATGACTTAGCAAGATCGATCATGCTTTACGAAATTCTAGATGCTAGCAAACAATGCAATACTGGGGGAAGCAGATTCCAATTTGCGTTACTCAATGATTGTACCAAACCATTGAAGTCATTCACGCAATATCCTACCGCGGTAAGAGCACTGCGTTTTCATGGTTCAGACCAAAATGTGCTCCATGGTGCGTCATTTTTGTCGGCTAAGTACCTTTGCGTCTTGGATTTAAATGAGTGCTCTGTACAGAAGTTGCCAAAATCTATTGGTAATTTAAAGCATTTGAGATATATTAATGCTCCGAGGGTCGAACATCGGGCCATTCCCAATTGTATCACAAAGCTGAAAAAATTAATTTACCTCAGCCTTCGTGGATCGTATCAGATCTTGGCACTGCCAGAATCAATTGGAGAATTGAAGGGTTTGATGTATCTTGATTTGTCAGGTTGTTCCAGATTAGAAAAACTGCCGGTGTCATTTGGCATGCTAACAAAGTTGGTGCACCTAGATATGTCAGGTTGTTCTGATGTTACAGGTGTATCAGAGTCCTTGGAGAGCCTCACCAACCTTGAATATCTGAATTTATCGCACTACAGGACCTTGAGTACCACAAAGAGACAACCACCAGAAGCTTTGAGGAGACTCACCGATCTGAAGTATTTAAACTTATCAGGTTCTACATTCTTCATCGAAGATCATGGTATAATACAAGCCTTGTGCAGCCTTACCAAACTCCAATGTTTGAATTTGTCAAAATGTTCACTCTTAGTTAGAGACTCGCATCTCACATGGATATCAGAAGCCATGAGAAATCTCACCGAGCTCCGTTATTTAGATTTATCAAGTTGCTCAACCGTCTCAGGAGCTGATAAAGCACTTCCCATTTTTCTTGAGTGTATAAGTAACCTTCCAAACCTAGAGCATCTGGATTTGTCCGATAATAGAGAGCTTATGAGAGTTCCTGACTGTATTTGTAGCCTAAGAAAGTTACATAGGCTGGATCTCTCGTACTGCTACAATCTGCGGAGTCTACCGGCAACTCTGCATGAAATGGATAGTCTGAAGTTTATGCATCTGGAGGATTTAGAACTGTTGAAGGTGCCAGCACTCAACAAAAATTTAATTACATTACCACACTTTCTGGTCCAAGCTGATTATCACAACTCCAGCAGCAACCTTGCTCTCCTTCAAGATGTAAATCGTACTGACCTGGTGATAAGCAGACTTGAAAACGTGAAGTCCGTGCAAGAGGCGCGGAGTGTAAGACTAATGGAAAAAGGAAGAATTAAGGAAATGAAACTCAACTGGACTAGAGATTCTGAGAGGTTTGTTGAGGACATGGAAGTGTTGGGAGAGCTAGTCCCCCCAATAACTTTAGAGGAGTTATATATAGATGGTTACAGTAGTGTAAGATTTCCTGAGTGGTTTATTGGTATTGCCGATCATCTCCCTAATCTTTGTCGGATCTCCTTATCCAATCTGCCCAAGTGCAACGCACTGCCACCACTTGGCCAATTACCTAATCTGGAAGAGTTGGAATTTTATCGAATGAGTGGCATTTCAAAAATTAATGGGGACTTGTACGGCACCAGAAGGCCATCATTTCCTCGACTGAAGGATTTTTCCCTAAGTAGAATGGAAAGCCTTGAGGTGTGGTACACAACGTACTCTCATGGCGGGGATGGTGTGAGCAAGTTTATGTTCCCCAACCTTCAAAGATTGACAATAAGTGATTGCCCCAACTTGAGGCAGAAACCATGTCCACATAGAGCTAAGGAGCGATGGGACATATGTGGAGCATGTGATGGTGTAATATCTTCATGGGAGGAGAGGGCATCACAGACCGCTGTTTCCTCCCCCTCCTCTGCTCCGGTAACTACTTTGTGTATATATTTCTGCGAGGTGCCTATGCATAAGTGGAGGCTGCTTCACCACCTCCTTGCCCTCACTAAATTAGAGATAAACGGGTGCAGTAATCTGAGCAGCTCGCCAGAGATCATGCGAGCACTCTCCTCCCTCCAGTTGCTAACTCTGGAGAGCCAGGGCCAGCCAGAACCAGAACTGCCAAATTGGTTGGGTCAGCTTGCATCACTTAAGGAGTTGACAATAGAGGGATACGAGGTGCAGGCATTGCAGGGTTCCATGGGGCATCTCAGTTTGTTACAGTCATTATGTTTGAAATGTATTAAAAGCATGACAGCACTTCCTCAATGGGTGCCAGACCTCATCTCTCTGCAACAGTTGGAAATCTGGCACTGTTCGAACCTGAATGATCTGACAGGGACCATCGGGTGCCTCATCTCTCTCAACGAACTCGCCATCATCAATTGCAACGGCGTCACGTCTTTACCAGAGAGCATACAAAAGCTAACCATGCTCAAAAAGCTAAAAATTTATCTCTGCAATGAACTAGTGAGGTGGTGTGAAACTGAGGAGAACAAGGCGATGCTTGCTCACATCGAAGTAAAGGTACCAGGCGTTTTTGTAAAAGTTGTTTAGTACAGAATTTACTTCGTTTTTCATACATTACAAGATTTTGTCCCATGCAGATATGCCTATTTTTTCATATATATTGCGTTGCCATTTTTCTATTTTTTTCTGCTCTTTCTTTACAAATGGCATCTTTTCGAACTAATTGTTATGCTCGACAAGTGTAAAACGAAGAAAACAACTAGTGATTGCCTGCCAGCAAAAATGCAAAGAAATAGTATCCTGAGGACTTCCGAATTTTTCACTAGCATTTTTTATGAAACAATCAAAACATTTCCCGCATGTGTAATGTTTTTCATTCATGGAAACTAGATTCGCGCTTGCGGAAGTATTTGACGTTTTTTATTTGTTTGTTGCAGATAATATAGGGATTTTCATTGGGTCGATGGAGGATCATCAGGACTTCAGGAGCGAGGAGATTATAAACTGTTTGCAAGGGCCGGCCCGGCTCCTTCTCAAAAATCTCTCTGCCTTTGTTGGTATTCACTTCTGTCATCTCCCCCTGCTCCGGTCATTGTACTCGCGGGTTACCCTGTAGAGGTGGTAACACATCATGGCTCTAGTGCTCTTTTCACAATCCAACTTGATCTTTATATATTTTTTAATTTAAAATTGTATAAGATAAGAGTCTCATCATTTTAGAGCCCGGCCCTGCCTTTACCACACCTACCCCGAGGCCGATGGTGCGCCATTGGTGCCACCGGCGCGGATGGACCTAGATGGCTGAGGCTGCCGACGGCAGCGCAGCTGAGACCTTGAAGGTGTTTCAAGTGACGTGCCTGACAAGGTTTTTCTTCTTTCTTTATTTGGAAACGGGGCATTTTTTCTTTTAGGTTTCAGATTGTCGGAGGAAATCTCCAGCCGGGTGGCGGAATGCACCCGCCTAATCCTAGTTAAGGATGGGTTTGGAGGAGACTTAGGAGCGCTCAATTGATTGTGGATAGACACAGGGAAGACATAGGGATTTTAGAGTGGTTCGGGCCGCCGGAGCGTAATACCCTACGTCCACTTGGGGGTTGTATTGCTCTTGAGTTTGAGAGCTTGAGAGTGTGCTTGAGGGAGTCTAAGGGGCTGAGAGGCCTTGGAGAGTCTTGTGTTCTAACGGGCGCACGCTCCCTTTTATAGTCCAAGGAAGGTGCTTACACTGTGCGGGGGCCCGACAGGTGGGCCCGGCCAACAGGAGCCTAGTCTATAAGAGATATGGAGATCTTCCTCTGCGGCCTCCACGCCTTCTCCCGCGTCGGCCTCTGTGCTGTCAGGCGAGGAACAGTGCCGATGCGCCGCACTGTCGCCTCGGCGCGCACTGTAGCAGCGCACGCCTCAGTACACTGTTGCAGGCCATCATTACCCACGCGCGCGGCGCGGTGATGGGACAATACGCCGTCTGCCCGCGCAGAGCACAGTGACGTGCCGCCTTCAGGTCAGGCGGGCTTACCGTGTGTCAGCCTACCTGCCCTGTGTGTCAGTGGCAGGCCATGCTTTTTGACTTGGGGCGCCCAGCTCACCTACCCGCAGTTAATGCGGTAGTTGGGCTGGAGCCTGGTGAAGGGCCATGTGCCAGGGGCACGTGGCAGGGCCAGCCCCGCTCCCACCATGGAGGTGGCACGTGGCGGCGCCGGACCCCTTCCCGGGGGAAGGGGGGTCCGGGCCCCCGAGGCTGGTTGGAGCGGTACGGTCTATGGAGGGACGGCCTCCACACGTGGCGGCCCCGGACCCCCCGGGGGGTCCGGGTCCGCGGATGCCTTCTGAGAGCGCTCCTACACCACTGGGCATGTGGAGGCCCCGGACCTATAAGAGCACGGGGGTGGTCCGGAGACCATGATCCCAGCTGACAGGTCCGGACCGTACGCCACGTTACCCAGAGGACAAGGGGAGGCCCCAGACAGCAAGACGCTAAGGGTCTGGACACCCTAGCAGGAGGTACCCCTATCCGGATGTACCGACAGAGGCCCCCGAGCCCACCTCGGGTGAGGAACGAACCCGCAGGTGGGGCCATATCCCAGCGATGCGCCGAGTGGACAGCTTGCTTCCGTCTTGGTTTCTGCTTCCTTGGCGATGATCGAGGAGAGACGGCCGAGCGTGTGGTGGCGCGCGTCCACCATGATGCGCTCGGCACACCCGCTAGGGCCAGCTTCGCAGCGGACCACCACAACCTTCTGGTCGTGGAGCAGCTCCTACGCCGATGCCGTCCCGGGCCTGCAAGAAGTGAAGACACTTCCGGACCACCAGGACAGCAGGTCTTGCATCAAGGTCCCCTCGGAGGTAGTCGCGCGCGGGCCAGGTTCGGCTGCGCCAGAACCGAGATCCTGCACATGACTTAGGATCAACGCTTAGTAGACGTCCCCACGAGGTCCCGGACTTACCAGCGAGGGTCTCCTGAGTTGCGTAGCGAATCAAAGCACCAGGGCCTAGGTTCGGGGATTAAAGGGGTCCCGACCCCCGGATCCATGGTTCAAGGTAGAACGGTACTCGCCCTAAGGGGGCAGGGTGTGTAGGCTTAGGGTACGGAACCAGGCTAAATGGCTACATGACCCTGGACCCAGGGGCAGGGTATGTAGGCTTACGGTACGGATCCAGGCTAAGCGGCTACATAACCCTGGACCCCATCAAAGAACAAGCACGTCTCCCTGAAGCCAGTTTCCCGAGGTCCGGCTCCTTCTCTCCTGCGAAACAGAGGCACTGGGGAAGAGACGCGGTGTAGCAACTCGAGGAAGACCCCGGGCACGTCATGGACGTGAGTGACCACGTGGGGGGTTAGTGCAGCGAGAAGTAAAGCAAAAATAGAATTGCATAAACTTCAAGGGCACACTGAGAACAAATCTTCCCTTAACGAATTGGTACGGGTTTTATGAGGGCGGACCTCGGTAAAATTGCGCGATGTACACAAGGGGCCGGGTTTACGAGGGCGGACCTCTACCGCCCTGGTCCGCACAGTGACGGTACCAATTACAAAGGAAAGATTTCCCCTCAGCAAGGCCTTAAGGATAGAACTTACGGAGGTGCCCAATGTTCCATGGGCTTGGCGGTTGCATGCCTTCCCCCGTAGGTCTTCGGTCCGTGCACTCCTTACTGATGGGGAGTGCACAGAACCGGACGCGCCGCCCTGATGACGGTGTTGCCTGGACGCAGACCCGCCCGCAGAGCTTGGGGAGGCGTGTGCCAGGTTGAGGAGGTAGTCGACGTCGTCACGCCAAAGCCTCTGGACGTCAGCCGAGGCTGCCTCACCAGGAGGGTTGCGGAGCAACTCCCTGGCGGCCATGAGCGGCCCGTTCGGTGCAGGCACCGAATGGGCCACGGAGGCCCGTGGTGCAGGGCGCCGCCGAGCAGTGCGTGTTGCCCCCCTTGACGGGGGACAACGTGAGGCGCGTGGCGTCGGAGACGCCACTCCCTCACCCAACAGGAGGTTGTGATGACCGTCTTCCTGCGCCATAGTGGTCTTGAGCTTCGACCAAGCGCAAACCAAACCTAGTCCCCTACCTGGCGCGCCAAATGTCGGAGGAAATCTCCAGCCGGGTGGCGGAATGCACCCGCCTAATCCTAGTTAAGGATGGGTTTGGAGGAGAGTTAGGAGCGCTCAATCGATGGTGGATGGACACAGGGAAGACACAGGGATTTTAGAGTGGTTCGGGCCGCCGGAGTGTAATACCCTACGTCCACTTGGGGGTTGTATTGCTCTTGAGTTTGAGAGCTTGAGAGTGTGCTTGAGGGAGTCTAAGGAGCTGAGAGGCCTTGGAGAGTCTTGTGTTCTAACGGGCGCACGCTCCCTTTTATAGTCCAAGGGAGGTGCTTACACTGTGCGGGGCCCCGACAGGTGGGCCCGGCCAACAGGAGCCTAGTCTATAAGAGATATGGAGATCTTCCTCTGCGGCCTCCACGCCTTCTCCCGCGTCGGCCTCTGTGCTGTCAGGCGAGGAACAGTGCAGATGCGCCGCACTGTCGCCTCGGCGCGCACTGTAGCAGCGTACGCCTCAGTACACTGTTGCAGGCCATCATTACCCACGCGCGCGGCGCGGTGATGGGACAATACGCCGTCTGCCCGCGCAGAGCACAGTGACGTGCCACCTTCAGGTCAGGCGGGCTTACCGTGTGTCAGCCTACCTGCCCTGTGTGTCAGTGGCAGGCCATGCTTTTTGACTTGGGGCGCCCAGCTCACCTACCCGCAGTTAATGCGGTAGTTGGGCTGGAGCCCGGTGAAGGGCCATGTGCCAGGGGCACGTGGCAGGGCCAGCCCCGCTCCCACCATGGAGGTGGCACGTGGCGGCGCCGGACCCCTTCCTGGGGGAAGGGGGGTCCGGGCCCCCGAGGCTGGTTGGAGCGGTACGGTCTATGGAGGGACGGCCTCCACACGTGGCGGCCCCGGGCCCCCCGGGGGGTCCGGGTCCGCGGATGCCTTCTGAGAGCGCTCCTGCACCACTGGGCACGTGGAGGCCCCGGACCTATAAGAGCACGGGGGTGGTCCGGAGACCATGATCCGAGCTGACAAGTCCGGACCGTACGCCACGTTACCCAGAGGACAAGGGGAGGCTCCAGACAGCAAGACGCTAAGGGTCTGGACACTCTAGCAGGAGGTACCCCTATCCGGATGTACCGACACAGATCATGATATTTTCCTTTGAATTTTATTCATCTACTTACCTCATGTTATAATAACGGTGTCCCATAATTTTACCGATTTGTAGATCATTTTTGTTCAGCTGGATTTTATGAATTTACCTCCTGCAAACATGTTCTTTTACACTGCCACGAGGTTGTAACTTGTAAGCCAAAGGTAGTTTGTACAATCCTCCAAACAAACTTAGCCAAATTACAATGCAATAGCAATTATGGGATGGTTTTATTGTTACTAGAAAAGACAACACTTTTTTCTTTGGTGCCAATTCTTCGTAGCTATATTATCTTTTGTAAGACTCAGCTTCACGAAAAGAAATCGACAAGACCTATTATTTAGGAGGAAAGGATTTATGTTCCAATCAAATTGGTTACGTCTTGAGATACCATAATTTAAAAGAATTTTCTATGTAGAGTTAGAGCATCCCAGCAGATTACTCGAAACTCTCCCTAATACTAGGAAAATACTTTTTTTTAACCGGAGATTCTCCGGCAAATTACCAATCCAATCCCATCATCAAAAATATTTTTGGTAATCATTGAAACGCATCTTTCTCTCACCTAAATGAAAAATCATTTGTGCAGTCACGCTCTGGTCGTTTAAGTAAACATTCACGCTTTGCTGGAAACAAAGACAAATGTGCGGTGGCTCCCATGTGTGTGTGGTGTGGTGTCGAGCGAAGGAGAACGCACTTAATAACGTTGGCCACGACAAACAGGAGTCGAGTAAAAGTCAATGCTCGCCACGTCACGACTGCCCAAACGGGAAACCTTGCCATCAGATGCCTTCTTCCAACGGGCCCAATTTGCCAGAAAATGGATTTTCCGTCTCCATATACAATATACATGGTCAAATGGGTTGCACGGCCCCACACGGCATGGGCCTGGTTTAGACGCGGCCCGACGACATCCGGAAAATTAACCATGTCGTGTCGTGCCGGTCCGCGGGCTAAGCCGGCAGCCCAGGCACAGCACCATGATGGCTTGATCGGGCTGGGCCGGGCCGGACCGACTAGCCCATCAAGCACGGCAGCCCAACTACCCGTCGAGCACGGCCATCGGCCACCAGCCTCCGCCGCCTTCACGCCGGCCATCCCATGCCAGCCGCCGGCCTCAGCCACGCTCTTGTCGGCAGCTATCCTCTGCCGCGCCCCCAGCTCATTCCCCGCTGCTCGCGCACCGGCCACCGGTGGCCTCCGCCGTGCATGCGCTGGCTTCTCGTCCATCGGCGGGGAAGGGAAGGGGCGGTGAGGAGAGAGGGGCAACTGGGAGAGGGGGGATAGGGGAACAGAGAGATAGAAGGGAGAGAGAGAGAGGAGGAGGAGGAGGAGGAGGAGGAGGAGGAGGATAGTGGAGGAATTGGACGAGCTGGATCAGACTATATTTGGATCGGCACTCAAAGTGAATTTTACCATTAACCTCGAATATTCAACTCTAAAGTTAGTTGTGCATCCTAATTTTTGTTGTACATTTTCAGCAATCAGAAAACATGAATTAAACTGTAGAAGGATAGGTGTGAAAATTATTTTTTCCTCATACTTATGGATATCCGAAGATATATAAATTAACACAAGAAATATATATCTTATTCTCTTAGGAAAGAAATACTCCCCCTTTTTGTGATGAAAGAAATACTTCCTCTGTTCTTTGCACAGATGACTTTTGGACATGGCCCTTGACCATTCATCTTAATAAAAGACTATAGAAATTTCTTTTTTCTTTTTGTAACTTGTTTTATTATTAAAGGTGCTTTAAGAATGAGTTCTACTTAATATTTGCAATAAGTTTCTGAATAATAGGACTGGTCTAATGCCGTGACTAAAAGACAACGATCTCAAACAGGGTACACATTATCTGCGTAGGGAAACAGCTGTATGAACGAATGAACAAAAAGGTATTATACATTTGGAAATAGCCATGCTGAATATCTTTATATATGATTCTTTGTTGAGTAATATCATTGTTGCTAATAAATAATTGTTGAGTAATATCTTCTCGCAGTGATCTTCAACCATGCAAGGAAACACACTTGGAATCATTGTGAAGTATGGGATATATAACGGTTTGATCCTAATGACCTCATATCACCATGTGGATCAATGAGCCAAAAAAGCAAGAACACCGAACTTACCTGTCCACCAACCTAAGGAGGCAATATAATCTAGGATGTCCACGAAGCAAGGCGGTGCATCAGAGAGTCAACTGAACTAGGTATGGTTCGACCGAACTAGCCTTGGCGCAAATGGACCCAGAACCCGTTGTCGGTGTTTCGATCACCGAGTATTAGTTAGCGCCGCGCTTCTCTTCGTAGCTCGATGGCTAACACTCAAAGACAAGGTTTTAGAGGTTCGGGTGACTGCCCTACATCCAGTAGGAGTGGTGTTCTTCATGTTCCTTGCGTTCGAGTGTTAGGTGCTTACAACGAGGCGCTTGTAAGCGGTGCGTGTTGCGTAGAGTTCTGTTCATGAAAGAGAAGGCCCAGCTCCACCTTATATTTCTGGTGGGCTGAGCTACAATGCGTGGGAGAGAGGGGGTTCCTCGCCCCCGGGGTTGGCATCCCGGGAAGGAGGTCGGGAGTATCACACGTGTCCTGCTGGGCCCTCGGTCAATCGTGCTCCGCCACTTTCCGAAGTCGAGTCCTGTCCGTCCTGTCCGTGGCGCCGCCGGACATGTCCTTGGTCCCATTCGCGATCCCTGTGGTAGGGGATGGCGCCGTACACGCCATCCTGGTGCGCCGGGGGCGGGCTGCTTGTCCGGTTGGCAGGGCTAGCCTCCATCGCGGTGGTCAGGAGGCCGGGCGCCCTGTTACCATTGCCGCCGGCCCGAGGCGGGGCCTGCTAGCTCGGCGTGCATGCCTCTCCCTCCGGTGTCAAGAGGTTGACCCGGTACGATCTGTCCTGCTGAGCTGACGGAGGGGGGTGTGACCGACGCAACGCCGGTTGCGACGTCATGATTGCCCGGCTGACTAGGGGTGCCCCGCCGTCCTCCGGTCCATAGACGGCGCCCCTACCCTGGCTGTCGGTTGAGGGGCACGCATGCACGTCTTGTCAAGCTAGCGCAATTAATGCCTCCTCATTCCTTCCCCGAGGGATCTCGGGGTCGGGCTCCGCCCCGGGGTTGGCAAGGCGCCATGTGTCCAGAGCCTCGCTGTTGGGCCTTCGCGTCTTCTCCCATTGATGGGCCGGTGCTGGCCGTGTCTCTGCCCCAGCGGCCGGGCTGCGCGACAGTGGAAGGCTAATTCCCGCTTAGGCCCTTAAGGATCTTTCTTTGGGGTAAAACGAAGAAGGAAGACAGTACTGGAGCGGGCCATCGTCGCCAATATAGCTAGCTTGCCGGAAGTCACCCGTAATACTTATCCCTGTCACGCCTTGAACTGTGAGGCATCGACTCCTGGAAAGCATCCCCGTTGTGCACGTGGCAAGTCAGTGGGATGTACGCTTCGGCCAAATCCATCCAGCAGCCAAATTGGGCCCGCCAATCGCCTTGCGAAACCAAACCAAGCCAAAATGATAGCTAAAGCAACCTAGTTCCCACCAAAGTGAAGTGGGATCAAAGCGAAATCAAAACCTTTGTACCCAGATTCCACCGAACCATTAGCGGTTACCCAGATTCTTCATGCGCAGCGATCTCAGCTGGTACTGTGCTAACAGGGTACTTAGATTCAAGTGATAATATTCAAAAGTGCTATATTTTAGCACTAGCCCGTCCAAACAGGAGTGCTAATAGGATGGGCTAAGCTTTAGATAAGACTCAAAAAACTTTAGCAAAAGTATAAGTGCTCATAGATGATAAAGTTTAGCATTCAACTTTAGCCAGTCCAAAGACATCCTAAATAAGAACTGAACTCCCTTTTCATGGTCATTTCATTGTTTGCACACACCAGAAACGATTGGAACATCATTTCTGAATTCTGATGCAAACGAAGAACGAACAGTTCTGTACTGTTCCTACCATACACTACGGTTTCCAAAAATCGAACCTTATATACTACATGGTTTCGCCCCTCTCTCTCCCAGCCTGTTCCCAAGCTGAACCAAGCCCCAGAGCACCGAAATCGATGAAGTCCGGCAAGCCGCCGTCGTGAAACCCGCCACCGGCGCCCCTGCGCCACCGCCCGTACCGCCTCGGCCGCTGCCCGCCGTTGGATCTCGATCCAATGGATCACATCCAATCTAACCAAAGTCACCAGAAACCGTACTGGTCAAACCCTAGGCAACTTTGCAAACAGACCCTCTATTTTTACGAAATCAACCCGCAGTCCATGCTAGTTCAAAAGTATTTGCAAAACAGTCCTTTTTCTTTTATTTTAGCCCCTATCTTTTTCTAAAATTAAACCCGCCATCCAAAACCCATCGGTTTTGCAATCTAAACCCTAGATTTTAGGTTTATTAATATGTTAGTTCTTTGTTTCTTCGTTCGGAGCCCTTTAAGTTTCAAATCTTTTACAAATAAGCCCCTGAAACCATGTTTTCGCCATAACTTCTCCATTTTAACTCCGTTTTCATCGATTCTTGCACTCACGCGATCCTTGCGACGTGTACAGTAGCTTTATAACCTTATTTCATTCTGTTTATATTGTTTGGTGTATTGTTTCTTATTTATTGTACATGTTTGCTTGTATGAACTTGTGTGGTGCGATAGACGGTGCGCAGTTAGAGGATCCGCAAGAGCAAGGCTTTGAAGACGCTCCTGAGCAGCAGCAGTGCTTTGAGGAAGGCAAGTGGTCCTTGATCATAGTTCGGTCCCAATAATTTTCAATATACAGACATTTACTTTATATGCGTGCATGTGTCTATAACACGATTGATCCCAAATTAAGGATATGCCTAGCTTCTATTGTACTTCCTTGATTGAACCTTGGTTGTTTACTTCAAATTGTAGCTATGCTAGTGGCTCATCTACTTAGACTATGGTTGGTGAACTTGGAAACAATGCTATACTTATTTTTACTTCATGTTCTAAAATATCTTTATGGTGATAACTATAAGATCATTGCATTAATTGGAACATGGAGAACCACCTAGGAAAATAGTGCAACCACAATACTACATGGCTCTGGTCTTAGCTAATTAATTAGAAACTTTAGCTTGTAATGGTCTTACCAAAAGGGCACGAGGGGAGCGCGTTGATAGGGTATAGCTCGGTCCTCTTGAGGCCTAGATATGATCCTGGTTAAGGTGTCTTCCTCATTAGCGAGGATTATGACCACTGCGGCCTGAAACCATAGTGGACTCCTGCAAGTTAAGGAATTTTTGTAAAAGCCTCATAGTGAATCCCTGCCACTCACCTCGAAAGTGTTTAAGGGCCTTGCAAACTTAGGCATCAAGAAAAATACGAGTTGTGGGTAAAGTGTACGATCTCTGCAGAGTGAAAACTGATATATCAGCCGTGCTCACGGTTAAGAGCGGCTTGGACCCTCACATGATAATTAAACTTGAAGATGATCTAAATTGGTGTTCTTTATTTATGTTGTTGGTACTTATCTCTTTTACTTAGTTAAGGGTTTATGGTATATACTTACACTTAGTTAAAGCTTGCTAAATAAAACTTGACCAACTAAAAGTGTTTATCGTAGTCAAACCATGTCAGCTATTCCTTAAAATTGGCCTTGCATGTCATATAATTTACTCCACTTGCTGAGTACCAACTATAAGTGTACTCACGCTTGCTTATTAAAGTCAATGCTGCTCAGAATAAGATAATTATCCGGAGTTCCCTGAAGACTTCGAGGAGTTCCAGGCATATGTCTCTCAGTCATCTGCCGGTGAAGTTGAAGTTCCGCTACTAGTTAAAGACGTTCATTTGTTTGCTTAAGAATAAGACTTTCGGTCATATAACAAAGTACTTTAATACTCTCTTTCATTATGGCATTGTTTCGAATATACACTTGTATTATCTATCATATGTGTGTGAACTTGTTCCTGGTGCACATATGAGATGCATCTGGTTTCTTCTTAAAACCGAGTGTGATAATAACCAACGAAGAGATTTGCTATAGATGCTCTGCAGAAAAGGTTAGATAAAGCCAATAACTTGATGATTACCGCTGGACAAATTGTGAATTCTATTAAGAATTAGCAAGAGATCAAATATGTTGCCTTACAAGAACTTGATAGAAGTCGATAACTTGGTAGATTGAAGTAGACGAAACTACAGCGATATGCTAAAAGCTAAAAGTCTATATAATCTGATAAACACGAACTTACCAATAAGCCAGAGATTGATCCGATGCAACCCTACTTGCTGAAGAATTCGGCAAAAAGTACTCTACTCCTACTCCTAGGGTTTTGGCGAAGTGCCGGAAAAAGGTGTTGTATTGAATTGATGATTATTCTTTACAAAAACCATTTATATATAGCCTTAGTGCTAAAACTCTAGGTCAATCATGACCGGTTACAAACTTGACTTTAAAGTAAAAAACTATCATATCTACAAGATAAATCAGAAGGAAACCGAACTGCTGCAAAATCTTGCAATAACGTCATCTTTCGGTCCGATTCAAACTCCTTCTACACGATTCTTTGACTGAATCCTACTATGCCCTTGACACACGCCACGTCATCTTTGACCCGCTGCTCCTAACGATCTTGACTAGCCCCCTTTACCTTGAGCAAAACGGGCATCGGTCTTCTCCAAATCCTTCATCGGCTCTGATTTTACTTACCAAAATTATACATGCAAGCAAAATTTTAACGTTAACACAGCCTAAATTATTTAATTCACGTTAATTATTGGACAAGCCCATCCATGTGCATCGGCGTCAAATGCAGGCCCTACCCCAACCTCTCTTTGGGTTGGTCCACCAGCCAGTGGCGAGCACGTGACCCTGAATGCGCGTGCAGCACAAGCTAGTGTGTCTTCGCGTTCACTTGCACTTCGTCCACTCCTACCCAGTTGACTTCTTACCTACCACTACCAGCGCGCCTCTGCTGCTGCCTCGCGCGCATGTCCGCGCGTCTACTTCAATCTCTCCTCTAACCAGTGAGCTGAGCTCGATCTATCTGTCTCATCAAGGATCCCCTAGACCACAGCGCAGCAGTTCTTCGGATCTTCGGCCGTGCCTTGCCTGCGCCTCCCTTGTCAGGTTCCATCCTAGATCTTGCATCTCTAAGTTCTAAGCTCATGTTTCCATCTTCTCACCCAGGGATCTTTGTAGTAGCAAAAATTACAGGACACGACGGCACATAAATATGGATTCAGAGGATGAGATACCATTTCAAATCTTGCGAGAAATCACGGATGGTTTCTCCAAGGAGAGGAAACTTGGTCAAGGAGCATTTGGAGTTGTTTACAAGGTAAGGCTCGGTCATCTAGCTTTATCTTTATGGACAACTATATTCTCAACAAGCCTGGCCAGCACAACGGGAGTGCTTTGAAACAATATATGGTGTTATTGGCTTATTGCATACAGTAAACCAATAAATATAAGTAGTAGAAACAGGATCAATTTGTACTAAGTACTGATGATATATATTTGGCAGGGAGTGACTAAAAACGGAGATGATGTTGCTGTGAAGAGGCTTCTGATCAATTCCAGTCTAGACTTTAAGCATCAGTTAAAAAATGAGCTCTATAACCTCAGGAAACTTAATCATCCGAACATTGTACACGTTCTGGGCTATTGTTTTGAAACAGAGCAAAAACCATTTATCATGGAAGATGGAAGTAAGGTGTTTGTTGATGAGACACAAGGAGCGCTATGCTTGGAATATATGCACAATGGCAGCCTTCAACGACTTCTTTCTGGTACGCTCCTGCCCTATTATCAGTATGTGTTGTAAGAATACTTGTATATTTGCATTTGATTAAGAATCTTTTTTGTTTACCGCTGCTGCAGATGAGTTTTCTGGACTTGAATGGCACACACGGTTCAAAATAATCAAGGGGACTTGTGAGGGTCTAAAGTATATTCATGAGCTGGAAGAACCTATTTACCACTTGGACCTAAAACCTGACAACATATTGCTAGATAAGGACATGGTGCCAAAGATTGCAGATTTTGGTTTGTCCAGGATCATTCATAATAAAGAACCAACGCGAATCACACAAAATCCGTATGGAACACAGTAAGCTAAATGTCTCAACTGAACATATTGTTTTTCTAAGCGTACAAATTAAGTCATGCGCATTACAAATTGGTTGAATATGATGCAATGCAGAGGGTATCAGCCACGAGAATACATCGACAGTGGTGAAATATCAGGAAAATTTGACATATTTAGCTTGGGTGTCATAATGATAAGGGTTGTGTCAGGACCCAAGGGCTACCCCAAATGTCTAGATATGTGTTTGGACGAGTTTGTTGATCAAGTAAGAAATGATATTTCTTATTAACAGGGCCCTTTTTTAATCTAATACTATCTCATATTTACATTGGAACAGTATATATCAGCCTAGCTTGACAGTTCAATTTATCAGGTCCAAAGGAACTGGAGGAACAGGTTGCAGGCGACATACAGTAGTGGTTCCTTGGTTGAAGCATATTGCCACCAAGTAAAGACATGCATTCAATTAGCATGGTTATGTGTGGAGGAAGACAGCAAAAAAAGGCCCAACATAGGGAAGATCACTGAGAAGCTGAATGAGATTGAAACTGCCATTGGCGAGGTAATAATTAATATCACTTGAGAAGGCATATAATGGATATCTAGGTCAGGAACTAATTTCAATAAAAGCGAAATCATGTCATCAGTTCACTTAGTTATTTTTTTCTAGTAAATTAGCAATTGTTTCTCAACACTCAACAGTATGGATCTCTCCAGGAGTCAGGAACACAATAATATACAGCAGTTTTCCAATCATCTAAAACTGATAGTGACGATGTGAAACATATTGATTGATAGAGAAAGTTCAAGTCTATGACTACACATGTAATGTTCTCTCTGGAATTGAAAGCTATATTAGTCACATCTTCATATCAAAACTGGATAATGTATAGGCACATGAAGCAAGAACTTATGATTAATTTTTTTGATACTAAAGTTATTTGGCTTGACATCACCAATTTATTGTGTAATATGCAGAGGAGCTGTTATTTCAGCTATCAGCAATGCCTAAACACATGCAGACTGCCCTGCATCTTAAGAAAAAAAAAACATCACATTGCACTGTTTATGCTAAATTGTGGTTTCTGTCAAGTCAAATAAACAAATTGGCATATAGCTTAATATTTGTGTGAGCAAATGGAAAATTAAATTTTGCATTATATTTAAACACCACTTCCTCTAATCAAAATTATATTCATTTTATGATTCATGTTCGTATAGAAATAATTACTGAGAATGACTACACCATACTGATATTAATTGAAACATCAAGAAAAAATCATAATATACATTTTTATTGAACTTACACGTTTTGAACAAATTGTTACTTGAAATATCATCTTGAATATTGTATCAATGTCTTAAAAGGCATTATTAATTGAGTTTGCAGTTTGTTCACAAACCAACTGAAATATTGCAGCTTCCCCAGAAAGGATGTATAAAAAATGTTTCTGGAATGACAATGCATTATAACAAGAATATAGATATGAGAAACAAATCAACGGATGTCAAAGGTCAACACCAGAATATTAATTTGATAGGCCCTAGTTGCAGTGAGCCGGAATTTGTTGATGCACGACAAACATCGTCAGATGTAGTAGAAGAACTCATTGTTGGGAGGGCCGAGGAGAAAAGGAAAATAATTGGTTCTTTACTTGCGGGTATGTCAGAAAAGATCATCATCCTTCCTATATATGGTATTGGAGGCATTGGCAAGACAACTTTGGCAAGGTTGATTTACAATGATCCAAATTTCAAATGTTATACTCATGTATGGGTTGATGTGTCCCGGAGATTTGACTTGAATAAAATTTGTGAGTCTACAATTTCACAAATATCTGGAAAAGAAAGCCGGGCTAATGAAAGAAAGATAGTACATAGTTGCCTCACGAAACTACTTTCTGGTAAGAAGATTCTGATTGTTTTAGATGACCTGTGGGAGGATGATCAATTCCACCTGCAGGAGTTGAAGGATATGCTATATCATGCTGATAGCAACATAATTATTTTAGTAACAACACGCAGTGAACGTGTTGCCGGAAGAATCTGTACTAACCTTCAACCATACAAGATATTACCCTTGACAAATGACATGTGCTGGGATATAATAAAACAAAGAAGTGCTTTTGAAGCTAGAGACGACAAAAAACAGTTGACGAATATTGGAAGGGAGATCGCCCAGAAGTGTGGTGGTGTGGCTTTAGCAGCTCAATCTCTAGGCTTTACTTTGAGGTCCATGAATTTTAATCAATGGATGAACGTGAAAGACAATGATATCTGGAATGAACCTGTTTCAACCGATGCATCTTTGCCAAATCATGTTCTTGCATCTTTGAAGTTAAGTTATAGTCAAATGGATTTAAGCTTGAAGAAATGCTTTAGCTACTGTGCAATCTTTCCAAAAGGCCACAAGATAGTTAAATATGATGTAATTTATCAATGGATTTCTTTGGATTTCATCAAGCCAACCAAAATACTCTCCAATTTGCAGCTTTGCGAGAAGTATATTGCGCGGCTCCTGGGACTATCTTTCTTTCAACATTCAGCGTCACCCACGGTGTGTTATTTCTGCATACCAATACTACATTTGAATAATTCTTACTCATAATTCAATCAGTTGAAATAAGACTTACATTTTGCGATTTTTGCCAAGTCATGACTCACTTGCAGTTCAGACTTTTGTTTTTTAGAAAAAGCAAGTGGTGGTCAAGACCCTAAGGGACATGGTTTATTAGGGCTACTCTTATGTGGGCTCGGGACTAAATCTACATGGTCATGAAGCGTGCTTGTACGGGGAAACCTATATAGCTTCCGGAAGTTTTTTACTTATGAAACTTCCAGTATTTGAGATCCGTGCTACACTGGATGGATGGCTAAAATAAGGTGGGGAGCTATCCAACCATAAATAAATATATCTCATCCCCCAAGCCGACCGTAAATAAATACCTAACCCCGTATAATGTTGAATTAGCCTTTTCAAAATGTTGAATCAAGATTTGGACCATGTTGAGTCAGTTGTAAGAAAATGCCAAAGCATGCATCAGACATAGAGAAATCCAGGTGAGGTGAGGGGAGCAAGCCATGAATAAATATCTACCCCCGAGCAATGTTGAATTAGCCTATTAGAAATGTTGATAAAGGGTTCACATATTGTTGAATCTAGTGTAAGAAAATGTCGCAAACCTGCCATTGTCGTGCCCCAGAAGCCGCTAGACCCCTCATCAGGGGATGCACGCGGATGTCCCAACTGCCACCAGACGCCACGAGCCCATGACGCACACTACGAGCATCCCCGTATTGCACACATGAAGGGCACCGCGGAGCGCCATGCACAGCAGCCGGGCGAATCTGCCCGGCGGCGCGTGGGTTAACCAGTTGGCCCAAGCCACCGAGGCGCCACGACAGGGCCGGCCGCCGCAGTCGCGGAGGATGCACACCGCCGCAACGCCACCGACCAGCCTTGCAGTCGACCGACACAGCCACACCGCTGCCGCGTGTCAAGAGGCACAACCCCCGTTGGCCGAGCCAGGCATGTGCCGCCGCGCATCAGTAGTCAGGCACCGCGCGAGGCACTCGACTAATATAAAACGGTTTCCCTGAGCCCTGCACGTATCTTGATGTGACCAACATTGACGGTAAAAAAATTGTAACGGCGAGACGGTACCGCCGGTATACTTATGTCTGGGTGAGAGAGAGCCCTGCAGCTGCACCTTCCTTGCGGCCGCATGGGCTTCCGGCGGCCGCTCGAGTGGCGGTGAGCGGGGAAGCAGAGCCGGAGGGCGGCGGCGCATGAGGGGTTTGGTGTCGTTCTGTGCCAATCGATGTTGAATGAAGAACTCCACTTGAACAATTGAACAATTGTTGATTTTATGTGTTCGTTTCAATATCCGGAGTGCCCTTTGGTATTTGGTTCTTGTTGTGATTTTCATGCTTTGATTCCGTCTCCAGGAGTAGTACCTGTGTCCACTCTATTTTTAAAAACAGCTGTGCACTCTGTGTTGCCTGAGAGCTGATGCTGGCATGCATGTTCTTCATGTTGCAGGGTGATAGAGAGGACGACGTGGCTGCTACAGTGTTCACTATGCACGATCTGGTTCATGACTTAGCAAGATCGATCATGCTTTTCGAAATTATAGATGCTAGCAAACAATGCAATACTGGGGGAAGCAGATTCCAATTTGCGTTACTCAATGATTGTACCAAACCATTGAAGTCATTCACACAATATCCTACCGCGGTAAGAGCACTGCGTTTTCATGGTTCAGACCAAAATGTGCTCCATGGTGCGTCATTTTTGTCGGCTAAGTACCTTTGCGTCTTGGATTTAAATGAGTGCTCTGTACAGAAGTTGCCAAAATCTATTGGTAATTTAAAGCATTTGAGATATATTAATGCTCCGAGGGTCGAACATCGGGCCATTCCCAATTGTATCACAAAGCTGAAAAAATTAATTTACCTCAGCCTTCGTGGATCGTATCAGATCTTGGCACTGCCAGAATCAATTGGAGAATTGAAGGGTTTGATGTATCTTGATTTGTCAGGTTGTTCCAGATTAGAAAAACTGCCGGTGTCATTTGGCATGCTAACAAAGTTGGTGCACCTAGATATGTCAGGTTGTTCTGATGTTACAGGTGTATCAGAGTCCTTGGAGAGCCTCACCAACCTTGAATATCTGAATTTATCGCACTACAGGACCTTGAGTACCACAAAGAGACAACCACCAGAAGCTTTGAGGAGACTCACCGATCTGAAGTATTTAAACTTATCAGGTTCTACATTCTTCATCGAAGATCATGGTATAATACAAGCCTTGTGCAGCCTTACCAAACTCCAATGTTTGAATTTGTCAAAATGTTCACTCTTAGTTAGAGACTCGCATCTCACATGGATATCAGAAGCCATGAGAAATCTCACCGAGCTCCGTTATTTGGATTTATCAAGTTGCTCAACCGTCTCAGGAGCTGATGAAGCACTTCCCATTTTTCTTGAGTGTATAAGTAACCTTCCAAACCTAGAGCATCTGGATTTGTCCAATAATAGAGAGCTTACGAGAGTTCCTGACTGTATTTGTAGCCTAAGAAAGCTACATAGACTGGATCTCTCGTACTGCTACAGTCTGCGGAGTCTACCGGCAACTCTGCATGAAATGGATAGTCTGAAGTTTTTGCATCTGCATAAACTGTTGAAGGTGCCAGCACTCAACAAAAATTTAATTACATTACCACACTTTCTGGTCCAAGCTGATTATCACAACTCCAGCAGCAACCTTGCTCTCCTTCAAGATGTAAATCGTACTGACCTGGTGATAAGCAGACTTGAAAACGTGAAGTCCGTGCAAGAGGCGCGGAGTGTAAGACTAATGGAAAAAGGAATTAAGAAAATGAAACTCAACTGGACTAGAGATTCTGAGAGGTTTGTTGAGGACATGGAATTGTTGGCAGAGCTAATCCCCCCAATAACTTTAGAGAAGTTATTTATAGATGGTTACAGTAGTGTAAGATTTCCTGAGTGGTTTATTGGTATTGCCGATCATCTCCCTAATCTTTGTCGGATCTCCTTATCCAATCTGCCCAAGTGCAACGCACTGCCACCACTTGGCCAATTACCTAATCTGGAAGAGTTGAACTTTTGTGGAATGAGTGGCATTTCAAAAATTGATGGGGACTTGTACGGCACCAGAAGGCCATCATTTCCTCGACTGAAGGATTTTTCCCTAAGTGGAATGGAAAGCCTTGAGGTGTGGTACACAACGTACTCTCATGGCGGGGATGGTGTGAGCAAGTTTATGTTCCCCAACCTTCAAAGATTGACAATATGTGAGTGCCCCAACTTGAGGCAGAAACCATGTCCACATAGAGCTGAGGAGCGATGGAACATATGGGGAGCATGTGATGGTGTAATATCTTCCTGGGAGGAGAGGGCATCACAGACCGCTGCTTCCTCCCCCTCCTCTGCTCCGGTAACTACTCTTTTGTGTATAGATTCCTGCAAGGTGCCTATGCATAAGTGGAGGCTGCTTCACCACCTCCCTGCCCTCACTAAATTAGAGATATACGGTTGCAGTAATCTGAGCAGCTCGCCAGAGATCATGCAAGCACTCTCCTCCCTCCAGTCGCTAACTCTGTGGAGCCGGGGCCAGCCAGAACCAGAACTGCCAAATTGGTTGGGTCAGCTTGCATCACTTAAGAAGTTGACAATAGAGGGATACGAGGTGCAGGCATTGCAGGGTTCCATGGGGCATCTCAGTTTGTTACAGTCATTATGTTTGAAAGGTATTGAAAGCATGACAGCACTTCCTTAATGGGTACCAGACCTCATCTCTCTGCAACAGTTGGAACCATCGGGTGCCTCATCTCTCTCAATGAACTCGCCATCATGGATTGCAACGGCATCACGTCTTTACCAGAGAGCATACAAAAGCTAACCATGCTCAAAAAGCTAACAATTTATCTCTGCAATGAACTAGTGAGGTGGTGTAAAACTGAGGAGAACAAGGCGATGCTTGCTCACATCGAAGTAAAGGTACCAGGCGTTTTTGTAAAAGTTCTTTAGTACAGAATTTACTTCGTTTTTCATACATTACACGATTTTGTCCCATGCAGATATGCCTATTTTTTCATATATATTGCGTTTCCATTTTTCTATTTTTTTCTGCTCTTTCTTTACAAATGGCATCTTTTCGAACTAATTGTTATGCTCGACAAGTGTAAAACGAAGAAAACAACTAGTGATTGCCTGCCAGCAAAAATGCAAAGAAATAGTATCCTGAGGACTTCCGAATTTTTCACTAGCATTTTTTTATGAAACAATCAAAACATTTCCCGCATGTGTAATGTTTTTTCATTCATGGAAACATAGATTCGCGCTCGACCGTTATTTGTTTGTTATAATAACGGTGTCCCATAATTTTTACCGATTTGTAGATCATTTTTGTTCAGCTGGATTTTATGAATTTACCTCCTGCAAACATGTTCTTTTACACTGCCACGAGGTTGTAACTTGTAAGCCAAAGGTAGTTTGTACAATCCTCCAAACAAACTTAACCAAATTACAATGCAATAGCAATTATGGGATGGTTTTATTGTTACTAGAAAAGACAACACTTTTTTCTTTGGTGCCAATTCTTCGTAGCTATATTATCTTTTGTAAGACTCAGCTTCATGAAAAGAAATCGACAAGACCTATTATTTAGGAGGAAAGGATTTATTTTCCAATCAAATTGGTTACGTCCTGAGATACCATAATTTAAAAGAATTTTCTACATAGGGTTAGAGCATCCCAGCAGATTACTCGTAACTCTCCCTAATACTAAGAAAATACTTTTTTATAACTGGAGATTCTCCAGCAAATTACCAATCCAATCTCATCTTCAAAAATATTTTTGGTAATCATTGAAACACATCTTTCTCTCACCTAAATGAAAAATCATTTGTGCAGTCTCGCTCTGGTCGTTTAAGTAAACATTCACGCTTTGCTAGAAACAAAGACAAATGTGCGGTGGCTCCCATGTGTGTGTGGTGTGGTGTCGAGCGAAGGAGAACGCACGTAATAACGTTGGCCACGACAAACAGGAGTTGAGTAAAAGTCAATGCTCGCCACGTCACGACTGCCCAAAAGGGAAACCTTGCCATCAGATGCCTTCTTCCAACAGGCCCAATTTGCCAGAAAATGGGATTTTCCGTCTCCATATACAATATACATGGTCAAATGGGTTGCACGGCCCCACACGGCATGGGAAAATTAACCATGTCGTGTCGTGCCGGTCCGCGGGCTAAGCCGGCAGCCCAGGCACAGCACCATGATGGCTTGATCGGGCCGGGCCGGACCGACTAGCCCATCAAGCACGGCAGCCACACAGCACCATGATGGCTTGATCGGGCCGGGCCGGACCGACTAGCCCATCAAGCACGGCAGCCCAACTACCCGTCGAGCACGGCCATCGGCCACCAGCCTCCGCCGCCTTCACGCCGGCTGTCCCCCGTGCCAGCCACCGGTCTCTGCCACGCGCTCATCGGCAGCTGTCCTCTGCCGCGCCCCCAGCTCATTCCCCGCTGCTCGCGCACCGCCTCCGCCGCGCATGCGCCGGCTTCTCGTCCATCGGCGGGGAAGGGAAGGGGCAGCGAGGAGAGAGGGGCAACTGGGAGAGGGGGGGGATAGGGGAACGAGAGAAAGAAGGGAGAGAGAGAGAGAGAGGGGAGGAGGACGTGGAGGAATTGGACGAGCTGGATCAGACCATATTTGGACCGGCACTCAAAGTGAATTTTACCATTAACCTCGAATATTCAACTCTAAAGTTAGTTGTGCATCCTAATTTTTGTTGTACTTTTTCAGCATTCAGAAAACATGAATTAAATTGTAGAAGGATAGGTGTGAAAATTATTTTTTCCTCATACTTATGGATATCCGAAGATATATAAATTAACACAAGAAATATATATCTTATTCTCTTAGGAAAGAAATACTCCCCCTTTTTGTGACGAAAGAAATACTTCCTCTGTTCTTTGCACAGATGACTTTTGGACATGGCCCTTGACCATTCATCTTAATAAAAAACTATAGAGATTTCTTTTTTCTTTTTGTAACTTGTTTTATTATTAAAGGTGCTTTAAGAATGAGTTCTACTTAATATTTGCAATAAGTTTCTGAATAATAGGACTGGTCTAATGCCGTGACTAAAAGACAACGATCTCAAACAGGGTACACATTATCTGCGTAGGGAAACAGCTGTATGAACGAATGAACAAAAAGGTATTATACATTTGGAAATAGCCATGCTGAATATCTTTATATATGATTCTTTGTTGAGTAATATCATTGTTGCTAATAAATAATAATGGACTAACATTTTCCCACAATTTATTGCGAGCAATATGGAAGCTTTTCCTATTACAACTGCGTTTTTCTCACCTATATAATTACACCTGGGAGATTTAGGAGCTCACTATAATTTGAAAAATTCCTTAATTGGACACAAAATTTACTTTTTTTATGGAAAACTAATTGTATTCATTGACGATAAACAAATTTCATCGCGGCCCACACTCTCTGGCCTAATGAAGCACTGATACTCAAAATGTTTTGTGATAAGATCGATATCTGATGCACAGTGTACCTGTGCATATCGTATTACGCCAATATTTACAGTAAAACAATTTTCATAACAATTTTCATATCCTAGCAATGGCTCCTTTGTCATGACAAGATTTCTATAGGGGTAAAGAAAAACATGCCGTTGTACATGTGACGACGAAATCCTGAATGCAACATGCAAACGGGAAAGCACACGTTGGAACTAGCCGCGGGTGCAGTGGACTACACGTGTGACGATCAGGGTTCTATACGCTAGCTGCACACAAGCAGACACCAACTCCTCGTGCCCCCGTGGCCGTGAATGTTGGCAGGAGTTTTCTTGGATCTGGTGACTGCCACTGCATAACTGACAAACATGACGATCACCTACAGAGAAGCAGCAACATCAGTAGACATGCAAAGGCCATTCTATATTTTCTATGAGTTTAGTAGTAGTCACATGCTTGGTTTTGCAACTCAGCATAGTAGATTATTAGTAGTAATATGTTAGGCTGGCTGCTAAGCTTCATATTGTTTGCTCAAAAAAGTGAGATCAAACCAAATATTTCGATTGGTAATATGGCATGCATATGCTTCCCTTCTCTGTCTTGTGTGATGAACTTTAAAACCATGCATGCTCTCCAATCAGCACCACAGAATGGTCTAAACCCAAACTTCATATAAGAAACAAGAAAAAAACCCATGCCTACAAAGATTTGAAAATCATTTCCAGAAATGAAAAACAAGTAAGGATACAAAGAGTGGGTTCAGGATACATCACCAAATTCCACATGCAGAGAGCAAAAATCTGGAGAATTTTGAAGAGGGAGGCCTGGCATGGTGGATGAGAGCCCTCTGGCTAGCCAAGAAGACCGGCCGATGCAGCCACATCGCATTAGCCATCACACAAGAATTTCTCAAGAAACACTTTGCCGTCCCCACTCCATCACCAGAACACGAGAACCTGAGAGCTGCTTGTACACTTGAGGTATCTTAACAGTTGGATCATCCTTAAAATTTTCTAGGAAATCCTCGATATTTGTAGCTTCCTAATATGATGCAAAAGGCAATTAAAAACATTAGCCTCCTATAAACTTATCAAAAAGGAAGCAAAGATAAGTAATTTAATGTTGAAACAGAATAAATGCACTTTATATTAGGAACATGACAGCTGTAACAGCTAATTTGCTAAATTGACAATGACAGTTAAATGCTACAAAGATACTTACAAGAGTGTAATCAAGTTCTTCCAAAAGTTTTTCACCAAATTCATCAACAATAAGCTCTGCGTTGCACCCTAATTTCTGAAGACTAATCCCATTCAAAAATGAAGCCAAAGTGCGGAACAGAAAAAGGTCTCGGTATATTATTGGTTCAATCCCTGGTCTCTGAACCTGCAATTTCAATGACATAAATCAAATAGATAAGTATTGATTCCCGGAGCACATTTAAGCATTTGGTTCATGACATGCGAAGTGTACAGAGACACAATTACCAGGGTATACTTAACAGTTATACTCATCCTTTTTTAAAGACCATACTTAGAAAAAAAAATAATGTGTCTAGATAGAAAAAGAATAGTAAAGGTAATAAAAGAAGTAAACTGATAACAGAAACAATTGGAAAAGGGGGAAATAGAGAAGAGAAGAAGGGCCCGTCCCCACGTTTTTCCTCCCCGCTCTCTCCCTCCCCGCCGGGGCCGCCAATTGACCCGCCGGCCATCGCAGGTCTCCCGTGCCGGCACCGACGGCGTGGCCCCCCAATGAAAACAGAAAGGATAGAGCAGCAACAGAGGGAGCTCTGAACACTCACCTTCGGCGCTTGCCGACACAGTCGCCGGCGACGGAATCGGCGGCGAAAACTCACTCCTGTCCGCAGCTCCCACGAATTCTTGGGGGCGAACTCGATGGATTCCTTCGGCGCCGAGCCGCGCACTCTCTGGCGCGCTCCTGTTTACCTGGACACGCCCTCGATTTGGGTAGGGAAAAAAATGGTTTTCTTTTCCTTTTCTTGGCACCCTTTCTGTGGCGCCGAGTGGAGGAGCACACGCAGCCGTGGCCATGGCGAATTGGCGATTGGCGAAGATGGGTGGAGTCGATGCTGGCCACTCAGTGTTTTACGGCGTGGCCACGTCACCCGTGCCCAAACTTGGGGGAACCTTGCTATCCACAGCCACAAGTACGGTGCCCGCTCCCTGATCGCTTCGAGTTGGACCACGGGAAATTTCCAAATTGGGGAAATAGATAGGATTTGGACTGAACCTTGAGCTTCCGTAATTAAACACTCCATATATTATCTTCCACCTCCGTGGGACGAGAAATATCTAGCTTTCTCTGTCTTTAGTGTTTTTTTTCCGGGTTGGGATACTGAAGATGCTCAAAAGAAAAGGCTTGGGCCTGACGTTTGGTTCAGGTAAACTGTGTTATGAGACGCGCGTGCTGAAATTTGATAAGCATTTTTAAAAAAATTACCAAATACTCTCTAAGAATCCCCAAAAAATTTCAATTGTATCTTAGAATATTGTGTTTCTTTGTCAGAAATATTCATTTTTCTAACAAAGCACTAAAGTTAGACATCAACCAAACAAACTACGCTATGCTTTTGCGGGTATATTCGGTGGCATGATTTAATTCTCACTTAGGACAAGAACAGAGAATAATGGGACCGCAGGAATCTTCCGAGCAGAATCAACGCCGGCGCCCAGCACTCCTCAAGCCAAGTCACGTCAACCACCCCTCCACTTCTTTACTTTATCGTTGCCAATCATTTCAAAAATATTTCTTCGTCATAGGCTCCTCAAGCACCGATAAACGCTTCATCCCCTACATTTGTAGATAGCCTCCAAGCTACATTTGTAAACCCTCATTAGGTGGACAGATGCTATTGGCATTTGGGGTCATTTTGATAAGACATGGTTGAAATGTTTCGCTAGTAACCCTGCCAATAACTTTTCTAGTTTTTCTTATAATTAGGCAGGATTCGAGCACGATTTGCAATTGCTGCGAGTGATTGGGCTTTAACAAAATTTTGTTTCCTTTTCTTTTTGTGCAGAAGACTAGGCTCTTTTTTCGTTCTGCTCCACAAGTGACCCGGAAGATATTTGAGGGACGTGCTCGTTTTTATTGAGAACCATTAGAAATTTAGGCAATTTGCAGTATATTTTAATTTTAAAATAACACTACTAGAAAACTATTTTAAATGTTTGGGTCATTTTGATAAGACTTGGTTGAAATGTTTCGCTAGTAACCCTGCCAATAACTTTTCTAGTTTTTCTTATAATTAGGCAGGCAGGATTCGAGCACGATTTGCAATTGCTGCGAGTGATTGGGCTTTAACAAAATTTTGTTTGCTTTTCTTTTTGTGTAGAAGACTACGCTCTTTTTTCGTTCTGCTCCACAGGTGACCCGGAAGATATTTGAGGGATGTGCTCGTTTTTATTGAGAACCGTTAGAAATTTAGGCAATTTGCAGTATATTTTAATTTTAAAATAACACTACTAGAAAACTATTTTAAATCTAGGAAGAGGGAGACGACACAAGTCACACGATTTTTTACGCCCGCTTGCGGCAGACGGGATTCAAACTCACGACCTCTGGCCTCGGACATCCCTCTCTTACCATCTCACCTACACAACAATTCTGATTGGGAGAGAGATACTTTTCTTTTGAAACCGTGAAGGACCCTTTAGTATCGGGTGGTATCACCATCCGGTACTAATGTGGCTGGAGACATTGGTACTGGGCGGTATTACCACCCAACCTTTTAGTAGGTAGTATTACCACCCGGAACTAAATGGTTCCATAGGCTTTGATCCACCTCAAAAATACCAGTAATGCTATACTAGTATTATACCAGGTCTAGTTCACATCGGTACTTTTAGGGTGGACCGATAGCTTTTTTTCTACTTGTGTACATCAGGTAAATCATGAACTTAGTTACCATGAGTCCTCTTGTGACAACCAAATATATGCAAGTGTTCATGTTTAAATTTCTATAAAACGCTGATAAAAGAACCATAGAAAGTTAAGGGTGTACACGAAATCAGTGTCAGTGCTGAAGGCACTAGATCCACCGTTCTTAAACAGCGCATTGTATCAGTCCGGGCTCTTCATCCTTCACGAGCAGCAGTTGCGCAAGAGAGTGCGCTCCAAAAAAAAATAAACCTGACTATCCGCCTATCCTGAGCAGGAACTCAGTAGCGCTGCTCTTCCAAGCTTTTGTGCATGTAGTGTGAGGTGCACCTGGAGGTCATATAACTGTTGAAAATAATCGTCATCAGTCACCGGTAACGGCAGCATTCATGTTCTGGTCATCAATCACCACAAATCACATCCGGTCACGTCACGGCTTGGCTGCACACCACGCCCACACACCCACAGCGAGCATCTGGCACACCCATCTCCTTTTTCAGCTTCATAGGTGTACCAACCGCTTCACGCCCCCGCGCCGTCACCCACGTCGCGCCGTCCCCGGCGTCCTACGTCGCTTCGTCACGGTGCCCGCGCCGCCGCGCCGTCACCCAAGTCGCGCCATCGCGGCGTCGTTGGCGTAGGACGGCCACCGTCCTCGGTCGCGGGCTTCCTACGGCGGCCGCCCCCGGCATCCTACGGAGTCCCTCGCCGGCTTCTACGGCCTCCGTCTCCTCATCGTTGCCGGCGTCCCATCGTCACCCCGTCGTGCCATCGCTCCCACCAGCCGCCTCCCACCCCGTGCCCACGCCACGCGACGGTTCCATCTCCTCCGCCCCGACACCCTCCCCCTCGCGCAGCCCCGACGCCCTCCGCCCTCCCCCTCCTCTCCGTCCGCCACCCCCCGCGCTCGGCACCCTCCTCCTCCGCCTCCTCCATCCGCATCGCGGCGCCGAGCGCCGCCACACCGCGAAGATGACTCGGCGCGGCGACGCCGTGCCCCACCGCGCCGCGGCGGGAGCGACGCGTGGACCTCCTCACCACGAAGACTGCGCGGCCGCCGCCTCCACGCCGCCGGAGACCGAGCTGTGAACGGATCGGCGGCTGCCTCCCCCCACGTCCTCCTCGCGCAACCCCAGACAACGGCCGACCTTCCGCCAGCCCGAATCGGCCGTTTTTCTGACCGCCGGAGCTGCTCCGCCGCCCACAGTGAGCACCGGTACCCCCTCCGCCGCGCTGCCACCTCCCCCCTCCTCCAGCGTCTGCCGGCGCCCTTCCCGTCCCTCGGCGCCGCCTGCGAGCACAGCCACGACATCGTGTGCTGCAGCGGCTCTAGCACCGCCGCAGGACACTGCGAGCTCGGTGCCCCCCGCCGGCGCGGCCCGGAGGAAGCTGCCCACCGTCCCAAAGCCGACGTGAACCCCAGCGTCCTCTTCTGCGCAACCTGCAGCCCCCACAGGCAACCAGCGGCAGCCACCATCTTCACCAACTCTGGCATGGAGGATGCACACAACCTGCTCGAGGGAATAGCTGCAAGGTACATCATTTGCTTGGTGATAGCTCAAAACTGCTTTGCATCAACATTGCCTTGTTTGAGATGCAAGAAGATGCAAATACGTCTGCATAACACTTCTACCACCTGATAGTATAAACAAAACACAGCGCAATTTTGGAATTGGAGAGTAGGCTGCATTTGACTTATTTGAAATGTTTTTATCCGAGTGAACTGCTGTCTTTCTATGTTTTCAAGTTGGAAATCGTATATTTCTTTCAATAGTTCATCATTCTTCATGCAATAGGAATAACCTATGGTCTCAATTTCATTCTGGGTGCATGAGCAAGACTACAAGAGTTAACAGTGTTGTATTTGGCATTAAAATTTTTTCATTGATCTCCAATTCTTGTACGTAATATCTGCTCATGGCCAATGCATATGCAAAACATCCGTTGTTTGTCATTTATGTGAACTGAAGTTCCTTCAATTTCATGTGTAGATGCTACAGTGATGATGTAGGATATCCTGGAATTACAGTCATACCTCAGCAACGTCGAATCTCCAAGTCAAACCTTCTGAAGGTTCGGAGCGGATTATGCTGTGACCCAGTCAAACCTTTAGTGCATTGAACATTGAAAGTATATAGAAATAGGATGTCAAAATCAATATATTTATATGTGAATAGGAAGAGGAATCTGGATATTATGTGGACAAGCAGTTCAATCTAAACACACGTCCGTAAGTCCTCACCACGCCACGCCACGCCATTTCATTTCATTTCGTCATCCATCGTTGGTTTCTTGTCACATGGCAGTCGTAGTTAGGTTTTGCTTTGCATCATGCAGTTTATATTAGATGCCTAAGTTTATGATATCAATGGGAAGAAGTATATAGATGACCTTCAGTTGATTAGAATTGACATTTCTATTATATTTTTAGGATCGATGTTGGAGAAAGCAAGGTACATGTATCTTGGGGGCAGAAATAACAGTAAATTATTTGTTCATCTTGTTATTATGAGCAAATTGATTTGATCAATGTCAAATGATAAAAATACTTTCGAGGGGATCGTGTGTAAACTACACATTTCTATTTACATGAATACAAGTATAGCTGATGTATGACCCTATAATAAAAGGGATCATTGTAAATTTGAATGAAGTAGTTTTGATTCCGATGATTCTTGATAGCACCACCTGAATATGTCGCTCATAGATATATAATTTATATCCCGTTGCAATGCACGGGCACACGCACCTAGTCTAATGTAAAATTCATAGATCAACTAGCTCCAAAAAGATTTTGCCCTGTCTCTGAAGCCTCTCATAGGTCCAACAACGCTTGTATATATGTCGCTAACCAGAAGAAGAATTGGCACTTTAGAAGGCTATTCCTGTCCATGGAAGAAGGCCCGATAGGTGCAACTCGCCAAGTACCTCGAAACGCGGCCTGCTTGTGGCCCGATCTGCGGGCCATTGTGGTTGGCCTAGGGCAGCCGAGCCGAGGCCGGCCTGTATAGAAGGGGCAGAGGAGCGGTTAGGGTTTGCCCTAAACCGCTCCCTCCTCTTGAGCCGCCAATGTCGACCGCGTGCGCCGCCGCCTCCGCCTTGCCGCGTGCCGGTGCAAGTCGTGCGCCGCCTTGGGATGCGGCTCCGCCTCCCCTCCTCCTCTTATTGTGCCACTTGCACCCTTATGTGCTGGCCCTTTCCGGCCGCCGGCCTTAGCCAGCTGATTCAATGGTCGGAGGGGAGCCCTAGCGCGACGGGCTCCAAGTGCCGCACCGGATTCCGGGGGCGGTGGTCCACAACCGCTGTTGGAGAGGAGGGCATCGCGGGAGCGGGCGCTGCCGAGGGCGGCACCACCGTGGCGATGGAGGGGCGAGTGCTGCTGGTGCGGGCGCCACCGCCGATAGCGGCCAGGTGGGCGCTGCTGGAGCTTGCTGCGCCGCCGATGGCAGCTGAGCGGGTGTCGGCGATGAGTCGGATGGCGAGGCATCCAATATCCTCAGCCGTCGTTCAAGTGCCATCCGTGGCCACCACAGAAGCGGCAGCCACAACAAGCACTTCAGCCATGGTGTCCCGCATGACAACGACCATGGCTCAGAAAAAGTGGCTATTCCTGTTGCGGAAGTAGTGGCTGGGGTGGCATGCAGTTCATTGATGGCGGCCACCAAGCGGAAGGATGAGAAATCCATCATCGAGTGCAAAGAAATGTAAGTTTGTCGGGTCCATACTTACCCAACGAACGTGAGGCCTGCCGGCCTCTGTCTTCTTTCTTGTGCCCAGGGAGAACAACGCGACTGATAATGTAAGTAGAAGAGAGATGAAAGTGACTTGTGTATTCCATTGATAGGGGATCACTGTTTATATACATGCCCAAGAGGCCAAGGGCTGAAGGGACATCCCTTCGGGATTGGCCCTTTCGTGATTTGTAAGCAACTAATGTGATGTTATTAATCACTAATTAACTAACTACAATAAATTGATCACTAATTCTGATTTTCTTCATAACAAATTCTAATCTTCTTGCAACAATAGCATACAAGTCATATCTGAATTCTTCAGAATTGCGAGAGCATTCACAGGGAACTCATGGACCAAACAATCACTGCCTCTCCTATGCACTCCAGCATTATTCTAGGGCTTGAACCAAACATAACTATCGACAATTGGAGGTCTGACCAGGTAATTTTGCAATCAATGAATAGATTTGCATGATTTCAGGACTCCTCCATGACCAATGAGGCCTACTCTTTGGCTAAGCTATCATTTGGTCGTACTTCTTTTTTTATGAAGTTTCATGTCTTTATTAATCTCAAAGTAGTTAAATTTTGAAACCTACATCTCTAATCTAATCTTTATTGTTTCTTGTTTATTCTTCAGGCATCAACACCTTCCCCTGTTCTCTCTTTATGAAGTCTTAGGGAGGTTCTTCATTCCAAGCAAGCAGGACTGACATAGGATTTTTTTCAGGATTGTAAATAATCCTTTTATTTTCAAAAAAACTGTATTCCTTGATATTTGCACGTTCTCACCGAGGCCATACTTATCCCCATCACATACGGAGTACTAAGCGCTACGCTTGTACGTACACATGTCGGATTTTGAACGTATAAAACACCGTACGCTTACACCACGACGCATGACACGAAACGTGGCAGCAGACGGCGCGACGCCGCGTTCCAGCGCGCCACAAGGAAGGCCGCCCCTCCGCCGCTGCCGCCATCCCCTCCCTCACCAGGGCCACGCGCGCTCGCCTCCACCTTGCAGGATCCCCGCGCCGCCACGGCCGGCACGCCGCCGCCGCGCACACGTCCGTCCACTCGGGCGCCGGTGCTGACCGACTCGCTCATCATCGTCATCGCGGCCTTGCGGTTCCCTCCCGTCGTGCGGTGCGCGGCGAGCACGGCGGCGGACGACGCCTCCTGGCTCCGGACCGCCTCCGCCGCCATGGTAGGAGCTGCTGGGCCGCCCTCTCGAGCAATGCCGTCGATGCGAAAAAGCAAATGCTCGTGCTGCGGACGAAGGGTATGTTTATATATGTAGCTCGCGGCGGCGGCGTGGATGGCAAGGGAGTTCTGGTGGGTGGTTGTCTCGTGAATGCGGCATGCAAACTGATGCATCGTCGTACTTGTTTATTGGCAGCAGGTTATAAGCTCTGGACCTCCGGTTAATTTCGTTGTGTGGTTGGAGTTGGAGCGAGTGGTGGAGCGGTTGAAAGCGTGGCGCGCTTCACGCCTCCGCGCCGCGCGCGGCCGCCGGCGCCGTTCATGCCTCCGCTAGTAAGGACAGATTTTGGCTCTGCGTCCCTGAATGCATCTCACTGGCACGTAGGGTCCAGCTTGTGAGATAAGTTAGTAAGAGGATGGTTTTCTAATGTAAATTTCATAGAGAAACTCCAACAAAAATCCTACTTTTGCCTTTCTGTTGGGCTCAAATAAGGACCTCCCATCCAGTTCTCTCTCCTATATTTTACAACAGACTTGCTAGCGTCCGCATGTCCGACGTCCGGGGCTAGCGTCGGACAGTATTCATATGATAAAACTCTATCCGTCACTCAATTGCACCATAAAAAAAAGCATATGCAACATGAGAAAATAGTATCTGCAACAAAAATTAATAATAATTGCAACATTCAAAAAGTGTACTAAAAAATCTTCTCAGCTATCCGACAAGAATTGAAAAACCCGCCGCAACATGTGCGTCGTGTTGCTTGCAACATTCAATCGTCAGACTACATTATATGTTGTAGTATCGAAAAATACAACATCCTAAACTAACTACTGCAACATGTGGGAGCATCTTGTGCAACATACTGAAACATCACGAAAAAAAACCATCTAACGTCGAATTGTCATCTCATAAAATATTCGAAATTGCTTCATAATTGCAGCTTTATAGAAAAGCTACAATAAAAACGGATTGAAATATTTGCAACACCTCGAATCAACTAGTGAAACTTTACAAAGCTATCTATTGGAGCATCTCGAATCAACCATGCAATATCAAAAAATACCAGCTACCCCCTTTAGATTTGACCGACCTTTCTGCTAAAAGTACCCAGTTCAACATCAACAAAGAAGTTATGCAACATTATAGATCAACCAACGAAACATCTCAAATCACCATGCAACGTCAAAAGAAAATATTACTACAACATCACAAATTACCTACCGCAACATCATTAAATCAACTATGCATCCTAGTGGTCGAGAAACAGAGGAGCACCGACATGTCCTCGTCGTGCTCGAGGATGAGCACAATTACATACGTAGATGAGGTTCAAGAGGAGATCGAGCTTCGTCACGACGCAATGCAAATACAAGGCCCAATCAGCGTACCGCTTCTCCAGGTGCTCTGTTGTGACCTCCTGTATATGAGCAACAATGGCTGATGGGCTCAAGTGCATGAGCAAAATTAAAGAGACCGGGGACAGTTAAAAGACAGGAGAGCTCTGATAGTCAGCAAGCCATTCGGCGAGACTGGACGAGTACGAGAAAGAGGCAAAATGGCCGGATTTTGGAGCAGAGCCTGAACGGGATTGGTGCTAGATGCAAGCGAGTATGCAAACGAGAGGTACGAGGGGAAAGGAGTAGAAGCAGATGGAGGAAAACGAAATGATCAACTGAACCCAGAGTAATTAACTTCAGCGGATAAAAATTTCGGATCCACCGTCCGAGCTGGAGAGATGCGGGCCTATACGAACGTCCGATATTTTGATTGTGGTCGGACGTCTTGAAGCAAGCATTACCGATTTTACAATGGACTTTAACAAACCGCTCATGTTTGCCTTCCTATATTCAACTCTCCTATATTTATTAATATGGAACAAATGGCGCTAGCAACAGTTTTAGTTCACAATGAACTGAGTTGTATCTGCACAGATCAAAAAATTGTAAGCTCATCACACGCGCAAAAATTCTTTTCAAGAACTTGCATGAGCAAGCGTTTCATTACCAAGAAGAGGAGTTTGTCACAATAAAGTTTACTTTTTCTAACATTTACATACTGCAAAGTTCAAAGTTACTTATTCTGTCATGCAAATTGTGACTTGATAAGCTACTTTTTCTGCCATGTAAACTATAGATAGTTACTTCCTTATGTCACTAAATTACCGATAAGTTACTTCTTCGTATAAAATAAAAGTTACTTCTTCTTCATTTAAATGTTCCTTCCTACCACATTTAAATAGTACAAATCAAAATGATGAAGTTATATCTTATGAATAAAAGTTTATTTCTTCATGTATTGAATGTTACTTCCTACCATATTTTAAGTAGTACAAATTTCAATAGCCAAGTTATAGGGTGCCGTAGCTATCAGGAGCACACCGCTTATAGAAAGCAAGCAGCATGCAGCTACTCCGGGCATAAGGACCTGCAACGTGACAAAAGCAAAAATCACAAACACATAAGACCGTGCAGCCACAATAGTAGCACTGTTGGCCGTCTTATCTCAATAATCTCGACCTTCAATATTGTATGAAATAAACCTTTTTTAGCAATAAAACTTTATCTAACAAGTTTCATAAGTTTTGATGTTTACTAGTATGCAATACTATTTTTTAGCAATAAGTCTTTATCTAACAAGTTCCATAAATTTTGATGTTTACTTGTATGTAGTACTGTGCCAGACAAATTAAGACCAAAATGACTAAAATGCCAGTTTGGCCGGACTCGCTTGGTTCGGCCAAACTGGGCATGAGTCTTCTCCCAGTGATCTTCAACCATGTCAGGAAACACACTTGGAATCATTGTGAAGTATGGGATATATAACGGTTTGATCCTAATGACCTCATATCACCATGTGGATCAATGAGCCAAAAAAGCAAGAACACCGAACTTACCTGTCCACCAACCTAAGGAGGCAATATAATCTAGGATGTCCACGAAGCAAGGCGGTGCATCAGAGAGTCAACTGAACTAGGTATGGTTCGACCGAACTAGCCTTGGCGCAAATGGACCCAGAACCTGTTGTCGGTGTTTCGATCACCGAGTATTAGTTAGCGCCGCGCTTCTCTCCGTAGCTCGATGGCTAACACTCAAAGACAAGGGTTTAGACAGGTTCGGGTGACTGCCCTACGTCCAGTAGGAGTGGTGTTCTTCATGTTCCTTGCATTCGAGTGCTGGGTGCTTACAATGAGGCGCTTGTAAGCGGTGTGTGTTACGTAGAGTTCTGATCATGAAAGAGAAGGCCCAGCTCCGCTTTATATTTCTGGTGGGCTGGGCTACAATGCGTGAGAGAGAGGGGGTTCCTCGCCCCTCGGGGTTGGCATCCCGGGAAGGAGGTCGGGAGTATCGCACGTGTCCTGCTGGGCCCTCGGTCGATCGTGCTCCGCCACTTCCCGAAGTCAAGTCCTGTCCGTCCTGTCCGTGGCGCCGCTAGACGTGTCCTTGGTCCCATTCGCGATCCCTATGGTAGGGGATGGCGCCGTACACGCCATCCTGGTGCGCCGGGGGCCGGCCGCTTGTCCGGTTGGCAGGGCCAGCCTCCATCACGGTGGTCAGGAGGCCGGGCGCCCTGTTACCATTGCCGCCGGCTCAAGGCGGGGCCTGCTAGCTCGGCGCACCCGCCTCTCCCTCCGCTGTCAAGAGGTTGACCCGGTACGATCTGTCCCGCTGAGCTGACAGAGGGGGGTGTGACCGACGCAACGCCGGTTGCGACGTCATGATTGCCCGGCTGATAGGGGTGCCCCGCCGGTCCTCCGGTCCATAGGCGGCGCCCCTACCCTGGCTGTCGGTTGAGGGGCACGCATGCACGTCTTGTCCAAGCTAGCGCAATTAATGCCTCCTTGTTCCTTCCCCGAGGGATCTCGGGGTCGGGCTCCGCCCCGGGGTCGGCACGGGGCACCCGACCCCGCGCAGCTCGCTACGGGTTGGCAAGGCGCCACGTGTCCAGGGCCTCGCTGTTGGGCCTTCGCGTCTTCTCCAATTGATGGGCTGGTGCTGGCCGTGTCTCTGCCCCAGCGGGCCGGGCTGCCCGACAGTGGAAGGCTAATTCCCGCTTAGGCCCTTAAGGATCTTTCTTTGGGGTAAAACGAAGAAGGAAGACAGTACTGGGGCGGGCCGTCGTCGCCAATATAGCTAGCTTGCCGGAAGTCACCCGTAATACTTATCCCTGTCACGCCTTGAACTGTGAGGCATCGACTCCTGGAAAGCATCCCCGTTGTGCACGTGGCAAGTCAGTGGGATGTACGCTTCGGCCAAATCCATCCAGTTCAGCCAAATTGGGCCCGCCAATCGCCTTGTGAAACCAAACCAAGCCAAAATGATAGCTAAAGCAACCTAGTTCCCACCAAAGTGAAGTGGGATCAAAGCGAAATCAAAACCTTTGTACCCAGATTCCACGGAACCATTAGCGGTTACATTTGGGTACGACTGATTAGTGCATTTAATTCTTCATGCGCAGCGATCTCAGCTGGTACTGTGCTAACAGGGTACTTAGATCCAAGTGATAATATTCAAAAGTGCTAAATTTTAGCACTAGTCCATCCAAACAGGAGTGCTAATAGGGTGGGCTAAACTTTATACAAGACTTAAAAAATTTTAGCAAAAGTATAAGTACTAATAGGTGATAAAGTTTAGCATTCAACTTTAACCAATCCAAAGAGATCCTAAATAAGAACTGAACTCCCTTTTCATGGTCATTTCATTGTTTGCGCACACCAGAGACGATTGGAACATCATTTCTGAATTCTGATGCAAACAAAGAACGAACAGTTCTGTACTGTTCCTACCATACACTACGGTTTCCAAAAATCGAACCTTATATACTACATGGTTTCGTCCCCTCTCTTTCCCAGCCTGTCCCCGAGCTGAACAAGCCCCAGAGCATCGAAATCGATGAAGTCCGGCAAGCCGCCGTCGTGAAACCCGCCACCGGCGCCGCTGCGCCACCGCCTGTACCGCCTCGGCCGCTGCCCGCCGTTGGATCTCGATCCGATAGATCAGATCCAATCTAACCAAAGTAACCAGAAACCGTACTGGTCAAACCCTAGGCAACTTTGCAAACAGACCCTCTATTTTTAGAAATCAACCCGCAGTCCATGCTAGTTCAAAAGTATTTGCAAAACAGTCCTTTTTTCTTTTATTTTAGCCCCTATCTTTTTCTAAAATTAAACCCGCCATCCAAAACCCATCGGTTTTGCAATCTAAACCCTAGATTTTAGGTTTATTTATATTTTAGTTCTTTGTTTCTTCGTTCGGAGCCCTTTAAGTTTCAAATCTTTTACAAATAAGCCCCTGAAACCATGTTTTAGCCATAACTTCTCTTTTCATCGATTCTTGCACTCACGCGATCCTTGCGACGTGTTCAGTAGCTTTATAAACTTATTTCATTCTGTTTATATTGTTTGGTGTACTGTTTCTTATTTGTTGTCCTTGTTTGCTTGTATGAACTTGTGTAGTGCGATAGACGGTGCGCAGTTAGAGGATCCGCAAGAGCAAGGCTTTAAAGACGCTCCTGAGCAGTAGCAGTGCTTTGAAGAAGGAAAGTGGTCCTTGGTCATAGTTCGGTCCCAATAATTTTCAATATACACACATTTACTTTATATGCATGCATGTGTCTATAACATGATTGATCCCAAACTAAGAATATGCCTCGCTTCTATTGTACTTCCTGGATTGAACCTTGGTTGTTTACTTCAAATTGTAGCTATGCTAGCGGCTCATCTACTTAGACTATGGTTGGTGAACTTGGAAACAATGCTACACTTATTTTTACTTCATGTTCTGAAATATCTTTAGGGTGATAACTATAAGATCATTGCATTAATTGGAACATGGAGAACCATCTAGAAAAATAGTGCAACCACAATACAACATGGCTCTGGTCTTGGCTAATTAATTAGAAACTTTAGCTTGTAATGGTCTTACCAAAAGGGCACGAGGGGAGTGCGGTGATAGGGTATAGCTCGGTCCTCTTGAGGCCTAGATATGATCCTGGTTAAGGTGTCTTCCTCATTAGCGAGGATTATGACCACTGCGGCCTAAAATCTTCGTGGACTCTTGCAAGTTAAGGAATTTTTGTAAAGGCCTCGTAGTGAATCCCTGCCACTCACCTCGAAAGTGTTTAAGGGCTTTGCAAACTTGGGCATCAAGAAAAACACGAGTTGTGGGTAAAGTGTATGATCTCTGCAGAGTGAAAACTGATATATCAGCCGTGCTCACGGTTAAGAGCGGCTTGGACCCTCACATGATAATTAAACTTGAAGATGATCTAAATTGGTGTTCTTTATTTATGTTGTTGGTACTTATCTCTTTTACTTAGTTAAGGGTTTATGGTATATACTTACACTTAGTTAATACTTGCTAAATAAAACTTGACCAACTAAAAGTGTTTATCATAGTCAAACCATGTCAGCTATTCCTTAAAATTGGCCTTGCATGTCATATAATTTACTCCACTTACTGAGTACCAACTATAAATGTACTCACGCTTGCTTTATTAAAATCAATGCTGCTCAGAATAAGATAATTGTTCGGAGTTCCCTGAAGTCTTCGAGGAGTTCCAGGCATATGTCTCTCCGTCATCTGCCTGTGAAGTTGAAGTTCTGCTACTAGTTAAAGATGTTCATTTGTTTGCTTAAGAATAAGACTTTCGGTCCTTTAATACTCTCTTTCATTATGGCATTGTTTCGAATATACACTTGTATTGTCTATCATATGTGTGTGAACTCGTTCCTGGTGCACATATGAGATGCATCTGGTTTCTTCTTAAAACCGGATGTGACAATAACCAACAAAGAGATCGGCTATAGATGCTCTGCAGAAAAGGTTAGATAAAGCCAATAACTTGATGATTACCACTGGATAAAATTGTGAATTCTATTAAGAATTAGCAAGAGATCAAACATGCAGCCTTACAAGAACTTGATAGAAGTCGATAACTTGGTAGATTGAACTAGACGAAACTATAGCGATATGCCAAAAGCTAAAAGTCTAGATAATCTGATAAACACAAACTTACCAATAAGCCAGAGATTGATCCGATGCAACCCTACTTATTGAAGAATTCGGCAAAAAGTACTCTACTCCTACTCCTAGGGTTTTGGCGAAGTGCCGGAAAAAGGTGTTGTATTGAATTGATGATTATTCTTTACAAAAACCTATTATATATAGCCTTAGTGCTAAAACTCTAGGTCAATCACGACCGGTTACAAACTTGACTTTAAAGGAAAAAACTATCATATCTACAAGATAAATCAGAAGGAAACCGGACTCCTGCAAAATCTTGCAATAACGTCATCTTTCGGTCCGATTCAAAATCCTTCTACACGACTCCACTACCGGATTCAGGGGCTTTGCCGAGTGTCTGGGACACTCGGCAAAGCCCCGATTGCACTCGGCAAAGCCTTTGCCGAGTGTAACACTCGGCAAAGAGCACTCGGCAAAGATTTCATCGGTAAAGACGTCTTTGCCGAGTGCCTTTTGTCGGGCACTCGGCAAAGGCTTTGCCGAGTGCTAAAAAATACTCGGCAAAGAGAGGCACTCGGCAAAATGTAAATCGGAAAAAATCCAAAAACTGAAATAGGAAAAAATAAATTTTATTAGGGGAGGCATGCACAGCCAGCTAATGACCCATCTAATGGGTTGCACATTTTTTTCAGCAATTTTTGATAAGTTGTCGATGATAGGATTCGAACTCACGACCTCCTGCACACAAACAACTCCCTCTACCACTGCACCATTGAACCACATGTGTCAACATTACGTTTTTATTCTCCACATATTATAATTGACCGAGTGTAAATTGTTTGTTTGAGATAGTAATGAGATAGTAACTAAATTCAAATGAAAAAGTTGTTAACTATAAAGTGGCATAACTTTTCGAGATCTACAACTTTTATTTTGGTAGTTTCTTCATCCGAGATCGTTTACAAAATTTGAATTTCAAATTTGAAAACTTCAAACGTATTTTAATATGACACAATGATTTCAAATTAAAAAGTTGTCAACTACAAAATTTTATAACTTTTTGAGATCTATAACTTTAATTTTGATAGTTTTTCCATTCAAGGTCATTTGCAAAATTCGAATTTTAAATTTTCTATATTCAGATGTAGTTTTTGTTGATAAGATGACTTCAAATTAAAATGTTGCCAACTATAAAATCTTATAACTTCTCAAGATCTACAAAGTTTATTTTGGTTGTTTTATTATTTCTTCATCTGACATGATAATTCTAATATTATTCACAAATCTTATATATCTCTCTTATAGTTTCATAAACTACGAGAGATATATATATTTTGTGAACAAATGTACATTTATTTTGTCAAATGAAGAAATATCCAAAATAAAAATTGTGCATCTTAATGAGTTATACAACTTTGTAGTTGAAAATATTTTTATTTAAATTAATTTACTACTTCAAAATATGATTTGAAAATTATCTTTGCCGAGTGTTTAAAAAAGGCACTCGGCAAAGACCGGCACTCGGCAAAGAAGCTCTTTGCTGAGTGCCCGAGAAAAAACACTCGGCAAAATATTCGACACTCGGCAAAGATCTTTTTTCCGGTAGTGCTCTTTCACTGAATCCTACTATGCCCTTGACTCACGCCACGTCATCTTTGACCGCTGCCTACTATGCCCTTGACTGACACCACGTCATCTTTGACCGCTGCTCCTAACGATCTTGACTAGTCCCCTTTACCTTGAGCAAAACGGGCAAAACGGGCATCGGTCTTCTCCAAATCCTTCATCCGGCTCTGATTTTACTTACCAAAATTATACATGCAAGCAAAATTTTAACGTTAACACAGCCTAAATTATTTAATTCACGTTAATTATTGGACAAGCCCATCCATGTGCATCGGCGTCAGATGCAGGCCCTACCCCAACCTCTCTTTGGGTTGGTCCACCAGCCAGTGGCGAGCACGTGACCCTGAATGCGCGTGCAGCACAAGCTAGTGTGTCTTCGCGTTCACTTGCACTTCGTCCACTCCTACCCAGTTGACTTCTTACCTACCACTACCAGCGCGCCTCTGCTGCTGCCTCGCGCGCATGTCCGCGCGTCTACTTCAATCTCTCCTCTAACCAGTGAGCTGAGCTCGATCTATCTGTCTCATCAAGGATCCCCTAGACCACAGCGCAGCAGTTCTTCGGATCTTCGGCCGTGCCTTGCCTGCGCCTCCCTTGTCAGGTTCCATCCTAGATCTTGCATCTCTAAGTTCTAAGCTCATGTTTCCATCTTCTCACCCAGGGATCTTTGTAGTAGCAAAAATTACAGGACACGACGGCACATAAATATGGATTCAGAGGATGAGATACCATTTCAAATCTTGCGAGAAATCACGGATGGTTTCTCCAAGGAGAGGAAACTTGGTCAAGGAGCATTTGGAGTTGTTTACAAGGTAAGGCTCGGTCATCTAGCTTTATCTTTATGGACAACCATATTCTCAACAAGCCTGGCCAGCACAACGGGAGTGCTTTGAAACAATATATGGTGTTATTGGCTTATTGCATACAGTAAACCAATAAATATAAGTAGTAGAAACAGGATCAATTTGTACTAAGTACTGATGATATATATTTGGCAGGGAGTGACTAAAAACGGAGATGATGTTGCTGTGAAGAGGCTTCTGATCAATTCCAGTCTAGACTTTAAGCATCAGTTAAAAAATGAGCTCTATAACCTCAGGAAACTTAATCATCCGAACATTGTACACGTTCTGGGCTATTGTTTTGAAACAGAGCAAAAACCATTTATCATGGAAGATGGAAGTAAGGTGTTTGTTGATGAGACACAAGGAGCGCTATGCTTGGAATATATGCACAATGGCAGCCTTCAACGACTTCTTTCTGGTACGCTCCTGCCCTATTATCAGTATGTGTTGTAAGAATACTTGTATATTTACATTTGATTAAGAATCTTTTTTGTTTACCGCTGCTGCAGATGAGTTTTCTGGACTTGAATGGCACACACGGTTCAAAATAATCAAGGGGACTTGTGAGGGTCTAAAGTATATTCATGAGCTGGAAGAACCTATTTACCACTTGGACCTAAAACCTGACAACATATTGCTAGATATGGACATGGTGCCAAAGATTGCAGATTTTGGTTTGTCCAGGATCATTCATAATAAAGAACCAACGCGAATCACACAAAATCCGTATGGAACACAGTAAGCTAAATGTCTCAACTGAACATATTGTTTTTCTAAGCGTACAAATTAAGTCATGCGCATTACAAATTGGTTGAATATGATGCAATGCAGAGGGTATCAGCCACGAGAATACATCGACAGTGGTGAAATATCAGGAAAATTTGACATATTTAGCTTGGGTGTCATAATGATAAGGGTTGTGTCAGGACCCAAGGGCTACCCCAAATGTCTAGATATGTCTTTGGACGAGTTTGTTGATCAAGTAAGAAATGATATTTCTTATTAACAGGGCCCTTTTTTAATCTAATACTATCTCATATTTACATTGGAACAGTATATATCAGCCTAGCTTGACAGTTCAATTTATCAGGTCCAAAGGAACTGGAGGAACAGGTTGCAGGCGACATACAGTAGTGGTTCCTTGGTTGAAGCATATTGCCACCAAGTAAAGACATGCATTCAATTAGCATGGTTATGTGTGGAGGAAGACAGCAAAAAAAGGCCCAACATAGGGAAGATCACTGAGAAGCTGAATGAGATTGAAACTGCCATTGGCGAGGTAATAATTAATATCACTTGAGAAGGCATATAATGGATATCTAGGTCAGGAACTAATTTCAATAAAAGCGAAATCATGTCATCAGTTCACTTAGTTATTTTTTTCTAGTAAATTAGCAATTGTTTCTCAACACTCAACAGTATGGATCTCTCCAGGAGTCAGGAACACAATAATATACAGCAGTTTTCCAATCATCTAAAACTGATAGCGACGATGTGAAACATATTGATTGATAGAGAAAGTTCAAGTCTATGACTACACATGTAATGTTCTCTCTGGAATTGAAAGCTATATTAGTCACATCTTCATATCAAAACTGGATAATGTATAGGCACATGAAGCAAGAACTTATGATTAATTTTTTTGATACTAAAGTTATTTGGCTTGACATCACCAATTTATTGTGTAATATGCAGAGGAGCTGTTATTTCAGCTATCAGCAATGCCTAAACACATGCAGACTGCCCTGCATCTTAAGAAAAAAAACATCACATTGCACTGTTTATGCTAAATTGTGGTTTCTGTCAAGTCAAATAAACAAATTGGCATATAGCTTAATATTTGTGTGATCAAATGGAAAACTAAATTTTGCATTATATTTAAACACCACTTCCTCTAATCAAAATTATATTCATTTTATGATTCATGTTCGTATAGAAATAATTACTGAGAATGACTACACCATACTGATATTAATTGAAACATCAAGAAAAAAATCATAATATACATTTTTATTGAACTTACACGTTTTGAACAAATTGTTACTTGAAATATCATCTTGAATATTGTATCAATGTCTTAAACGGCATTATTAATTGAGTTTGCAGTTTGTTCACAAACCAACTGAAATATTGCAGCTTCCCCAGAAAGGATGTATAAAAAATGTTTCTGGAATGACAATGCATTATAACAAGAATATAGATATGAGAAACAAATCAAAGGATGTCAAAGGTCAACACCAGAATATTAATTTGATAGGCCCTAGTTGCAGTGAGCCGGAATTTGTTGATGCACGACAAACATCGTCAGATGTAGTAGAAGAACTCATTGTTGGGAGGGCCGAGGAGAAAAGGAAAATAATTGGTTCTTTACTTGCGGGTATGTCAGAAAAGATCATCATCCTTCCTATATATGGTATTGGAGGCATTGGCAAGACAACTTTGGCAAGGTTGATTTACAATGATCCAAATTTCAAATGTTATACTCATGTATGGGTTGATGTGTCCCGGAGATTTGACTTGAATAAAATTTGTGAGTCTACAATTTCACAAATATCTGGAAAAGAAAGCCGGGCTAATGAAAGAAAGATAGTACATAGTTGCCTCACGAAACTACTTTCTGGTAAGAAGATTCTGATTGTTTTAGATGACCTGTGGGAGGATGATCAATTCCACCTGCAGGAGTTGAAGGATATGCTATATCATGCTGATAGCAACATAATTATTTTAGTAACAACACGCAGTGAATGTGTTGCCGGAAGAATCTGTACTAACCTTCAACCATACAAGATATTACCCTTGACAAATGACATGTGCTGGGATATAATAAGACAAAGAAGTGCTTTTGAAGCTAGAGACGACAAAAAACAGTTGATGAATATTGGAAGGGAGATCGCCCAGAAGTGTGGTGGTGTGGCTTTAGCAGCTCAATCTCTTGGCTTTACTTTGAGGTCCATGAATTTTAATCAATGGATGAACGTGAAAGACAATGATATCTGGAATGAACCTGTTTCAACCGATGCATCTTTGCCAAATCATGTTCTTGCATCTTTGAAGTTAAGTTATAGTCAAATGGATTTAAGCTTGAAGAAATGCTTTAGCTACTGTGCAATCTTTCCAAAAGGCCACAAGATAGTTAAATATGATGTAATTTATCAATGGATTTCTTTGGATTTCATCAAGCCAACCAAAATACTCTCCAATTTGCAGCTTTGCGAGAAGTATATTGTGCAGCTCCTGGGACTATCTTTCTTCCAACATTCAGCGTCACCCACGGTGTGTTATTTCTGCATACCAATACTACATTTGAATAATTCTTACTCATAATTCAATCAGTTGAAATAAGACTTACATTTTGCGATTTTTGCCAAGTCATGACTCACTTGCAGTTCAGACTTTTGTTTTTTAGAAAAAGCAAGTGGTAGTCAAGACCCTAAGGGACATGGTTTATTAGGGCTACTCTTATGTGGGCTCGGGACTAAATCTACATGGTCATGAAGCGTGCTTGTACGGGGAAACCTATATAGCTTCCGGAAGTTTTTTACTTATGAAACTTCCAGTATTTGAGATCCGTGCTACACTAGATGGATGGTTAAAATAAGGTGGGGAGCAATCCAACCATAAATAAATATATCTCATCCCCCAAGCCGACCGTAAATAAATACCTAACCCCGCATAATGTTGAATTAGCCTTTTCAAAATGTTGAATCAAGATTTGGACCATGTTGAGTCAGTTGTAAGAAAATGCCAAAGCATGCATCAGACATAGAGAAATCCAGGTGAGGTGAGGGGAGCAAGCCATGAATAAATATCTACCCCCGAGCAATGTTGAATTAGCCTATTAGAAATGTTGATAAAGGGTTCACATATTGTTGAATCTAGTGTAAGAAAATGTCGCAAACCTGCCATTGTCGTGCCCCAGAAGCCGCTAGACCCCTCATCAGGGGATGCACGCGGATGTCCCAACTGCCACCAGACGCCACGAGCCCATGACGCACACTACGAGCATCCCCGTATTGCACACATGAAGGGCACCGCGGAGCGCCATGCACAGCAGCCGGGCGAATCTGCCCGGCGGCGCGTGGGTTAACCAGTTGGCCCAAGCCACCGAGGCGCCACGACAGGGCCGGCCGCCGCAGTCGCGGAGGATGCACACCGCCGCAACGCCACCGACCAGCCTTGCAGTCGACCGACACAGCCACACCACTGCCGCGTGTCAAGAGGCACAACCCCCGTTGGCCGAGCCAGGCATGTGCCGCCGCGCATCAGTAGTCAGGCACCGCGCGAGGCACTCGACTAATATAAAACGGTTTCCCTGAGCCCTGCACGTATCTTGATGTGACCAATATTGACGGTAAAAAAATTGTACCGGCGAGACGGTACCGCCGGTATACTTATGTCTGGGTGAGAGAGAGCCCTGCAGCTGCACCTTCCTTGCGGCCGCATGGGCTTCCGGCGGCCGCTCGAGCGGCGGTGAGCGGGGAAGTAGAGCCGGAGGGCGGCGGCGCATGAGGGATTTGGTGTCGTTCTGTGCCAATCGATGTTGAATGAAGAACTCCACTTGAACAATTGAACAATTGTTGGTTTTATGTGTTCGTTTCAATATCCGGAGTGCCCTTTGGTATTTGGTTCTTGTTGTGATTTTCATGCTTTGATTCCGTCTCCAGGAGTAGTACCTGTGTCCACTCTATTTTTAAAAACAGCTGTGCACTCTGTGTTGCCTGAGAGCTGATGCTGGCATGCATGTTCTTCATGTTGCAGGGTGATAGAGAGGACGACGTGGCTGCTACAGTGTTCACTATGCACGATCTGGTTCATGACTTAGCAAGATCGATCATGCTTTACGAAATTCTAGATGCTAGCAAACAATGCAATACTGGGGGAAGCAGATTCCAATTTGCGTTACTCAATGATTGTACCAAACCATTGAAGTCATTCACGCAATATCCTACCGCGGTAAGAGCACTGCATTTTCATGGTTCAGACCAAAATGTGCTCCATGGTGCGTCATTTTTGTCGGCTAAGTACCTTTGCGTCTTGGATTTAAATGAGTGCTCTGTACAGAAGTTGCCAAAATCTATTGGTAATTTAAAGCATTTGAGATATATTAATGCTCCGAGGGTCGAACATCGGGCCATTCCCAATTGTATCACAAAGCTGAAAAAATTAATTTACCTCAGCCTTCGTGGATCGTATCAGATCTTGGCACTGCCAGAATCAATTGGAGAATTGAAGGGTTTGATGTATCTTGATTTGTCAGGTTGTTCCAGATTAGAAAAACTGCCGGTGTCATTTGGCATGCTAACAAAGTTGGTGCATCTAGATATGTCAGGTTGTTCTGATGTTACAGGTGTATCAGAGTCCTTGGAGAGCCTCACCAACCTTGAATATCTGAATTTATCGCACTACACGACCTTGAGTACCACAAAGAGACAATTACCAGAAGCTTTGAGGAGACTCACCGATCTGAAGTATTTAAACTTATCAGGTTCTACATTCTTCATCGATGATCATGGTATAATACAAGCCTTGTGCAGCCTTACCAAACTCCAATGTTTGAATTTGTCAAAATGTTCACTCTTAGTTAGAGACTCGCATCTCACATGGATATCAGAAGCCATGAGAAATCTCACCGAGCTCCGTTATTTGGATTTATCAAGTTGCTCAACCGTCTCAGGATCTTATGAAGCACTTCCCATTTTTCTTGAGTGTATAAGTAACCTTCCAAACCTAGAGCATCTGGATTTGTCCAATAATAGAGAGCTTACGAGAGTTCCTGACTGTATTTGTAGCCTAAGAAAGTTACATAGACTGGATCTCTCGTGCTGCTACAGTCTGCGGAGTCTACCGGCAACTCTGCATGAAATGGATAGTCTGAAGTTTTTGCATCTGCATAAACTGTTGAAGGTGCCAGCACTCAACAAAAATTTAATTACATTACCACACTTTCTGGTCCAAGCTGATTATCACAACTCCAGCAGCAACCTTGCTCTCCTTCAAGATGTAAATCGTACTGACCTGGTGATAAGCGGACTTGAAAACGTGAAGTCTGTGCAAGAGGCGCGGAGTGTAAGACTAATGGAAAAAGGAAGAATTAAGGAAATGAAACTCAACTGGACTAGAGATTCTGAGAGGTTTGTTGAGGACATGGAAGTGTTGGCAGAGCTAATCCCCCCAATAACTTTAGAGAAGTTATTTATAGATGGTTACAGTAGTGTAAGATTTCCTGAGTGGTTTATTGGTATTGCCGATCATCTCCCTAATCTTTGTCGGATCTCCTTATCCAATCTGCCCAAGTGCAACGCACTGCCACCACTTGGCCAATTACCTAATCTGGAAGAGTTGAAATTTAGTCGAATGAGTGGCATTTCAAAAATTGATGGGGACTTGTACGGCACCAGAAGGCCATCATTTCCTCGACTGAAGGATTTTTCCCTAAGTAGAATGAAAAGCCTTGAGGTGTGGTACACAACGTACTCTCATGGCGGGGATGGTGTGAGCAAGTTCATGTTCCCCAACCTTCGCACATTGACAATAAATGATTGCCTCAACTTGAGGCAGAAACCATGTCCACATAGAGCTGAGGAGCGATGGGACATATGTGGAGCATGTGATGGTGTAATATCTTCATGGGAGGAGAGGGCATCACAGACCGCTGTTTCCTCCCCCTCCTCTGCTCCGGTAACTACTCTGTGTATACATTCCTGCGAGGTGCCTATGCATAAGTGGAGGCTGCTTCACCACCTCCTTGCCCTCACTAAATTAGAGATAAACGGGTGCAGTAATCTGTGCAGCTCGCCAGAGATCATGCAAGCACTCTCCTCCCTCCAGTCGCTAACTCTGGAGAGCCAGGGCCAGCCAGAACCAGAACTGCCAAATTGGTTGGGTCAGCTTGCATCACTTAAGGAGTTGACAATAGCGGGATACGAGGTGCAGGCATTGCAGGGTTCCATGGGGCATCTCAGTTTGTTACAGTCATTATGTTTGAAACGTATTAAAAGCATGACAGCACTTCCTCAATGGGTGCCAGACCTCATCTCTCTGCAAAAGTTGGAAATCCGGCACTGTTCGAACCTGAATGATCTGACAGGGACCATCGGGTGCCTCATCTCTCTCAACGAACTCGCCATCCTCAATTGCAACGGCGTCACGTCTTTACCAGAGAGCATACAAAAGCTAACCATGCTCAAAAAGCTAAAAATTTATCTCTGCAATAAACTAGAGAGGTGGTGTGAAACTGAGGAGAACAAGGCGATGCTTGCTCACATCGAAGTAAAGGTACCAGGCGTTTTTGTAAAAGTTCTTTAGTACAGAATTTACTTCGTTTTTCATACATTACACGATTTTGTCCCATGCAGATATGCCTATTTTTTCATATATATTGCGTTGCCATTTTTCTATTTTTTTCTGCTCTTTCTTTACAAATGGCATCTTTTCGAACTAATTGTTATGCTCGAGCAAGTGTAAAACGAAGAAAACAACTAGTGATTGCCTGCCAGCAAAAATGCAAAGAAATAGTATCCTGAGGACTTCCGAATTTTTCACTAGCATTTTTTATGAAACAATCAAAACATTTCCCGCATGTGTAATGTTTTTCATTCATGGAAACTAGATTCGCGCTTGCGGAAGTATTTGACGTTTTTTATTTGTTTGTTGCAGATAATATAGGGATTTTCATTGGGTCCATGGAGGATCATCAGGACTTCAGGAGCGAGGAGATTATAAACTGTTTGCAAGGGCCGGCCCGGCTCCTTCTCAAAAATCTCTCTGCCTTTGTTGGTATTCACTTCTGTCGTCTCCCCCTGCTCCGGTCATTGTACTCGCGGGTTACCCTGCAGAGGTGGTAACGGATTATGGCTTTAGTGCTCTTTTCATAATCCAACTTGATCCTTATATATTTTTCTAATTTAAAATTGTATAAGATAAGAATCTGATCATTTTAGAGACCGGCCCTGCCTTTACTGTGACACCCTAGGTGTCAAATAGATCAAACCAATTGAAATAATGTTTGGTGTGTGTGTGAAATTGTGTGGAAATCTAGCAAAGTTATGAAAGTAAGGGTAATTGTGTAAATTGATGAAAGTATAAGTTTTTTGTGTAAAGTAGTTGAAGTATAAAAGTAATATCCAAAAATTACCAAGGGTCAAAGTGAAAAAGGTGAAAGTAATCATTACCAGCCTTAAATGCTTGCAAATAAGCCCCAAAAGTTATAAGATTTGTATTACTAGGGCAAAACTTATGTAAAGTTTAACTTGAGTGCAAAATGGTGGAATAAAATTTTGTACTTTAAGTTTCTGAACTTGAGCCCTAAAGTAAAGTTATAGGTTTTGAAAAGTTCTACAACTTTCATTTTGATCATTTTCTCATTAGAGCTCTGGATCAGTGGAGAATTTCAGTTTACAATGCAGTCCCTGAAGTTTTTGCAATTTTCAACAAAGTCCCTCGGACCTCCTCCTCTCTTCTTCCTCCTCTGGCAACTCCTCTGCTCCGCCGCTGCACCTCTGCCGCCGGTGTCAGCGCCGCTTCCCCGGCCATGTGCTGCGCCTCGGTCGCTCCCCGGCACCACCTCCAGCTCCTAGCTACTCCACGCGTCGCCCCCAACCCGAGCGCCGCTCTAGCTTCCCCTCTCTGGCTCTCTCTCGCGCGTGCCATGCCGTCCTGCGGCTCTGCCGCCGCCGTCTCGCCGTCGCCGTGGCATTACCCGTGCGCGCCCCCTTGCCTCATCTCTTCTGGTTCAAGAGCAGCACTACATCCCTATCTTCCCATTCCATTCTTGCTCCTGCTCTCTATTTACCCAGGACCCCGAGCACCACCGCCGCCATCTCCTCCGACTCCGGCGCCCTTCTGCTTGCCGTGGGTAGCCCCTTTGCAGTTCTCCCCGCACCACCACAACCCCTTAGGAAGTTTCCCCGTACACCACTGACGTTCACCAGCCACTTACCGAGGTCGGACCTCCACCGGAGCTACCTCGCCGCCGTTCGCCCCTTCGCCGGTAAGCTTCTGCCGCCGTTGAGCTCTTGTCTCCGCCCCTCCTCCGCCCAATTCGACGACTCCAATAGCTTCCCTACATCTTCCTGCAGCTGTTGAGCCCAAGCTTCGCCCTCTTCCTCGCCGGGAACCCCCTCGCCGACGAGCGCCCCTCCGCCGCCGCTTCGGCCACCGTGGGAAAGCTCCCTCCGGTCATCCCATCCTCTTCCCAAGACCTCCAGCAGGTGCACCTTGACCTCCTGGTGCTCGCTAACCACTTCTCCTCCGACCCCTCGCCGTCCCCTCGCCGGAATTTGGCCGGCAACCTCACGGCCCTTCTTTCCCGACGAGCCAAGGGCATCCCTGTAAGGATTTCAAAAATGCTGAGGGTGTCCCTGTAAATTTGCAGAGCCCCCCCATTTCAAAAGCAGTGAACTTCAAAAATTCATAGAAAATCGTAGAAAATTCAGAAAAATGCCAAACCAGCTTTGTTGGAATCCTTGAGTTAAATTCGACTACTTTTGTATAGTACACTTAAGCTATATATGTATAATTTCTATTGTAGATTAAATACTAGGAAATAAGTGTTTTAATTGTATCTCATGTTGTAGGCATGTGTTATAGCTGAAATTTGGAACTTAGACTGTATGTGCTATGTATAGCTCTGTGTAAAATGTTCGAGTACTTTATTGTTCATCTGCTTAGATTTCGAGTACTTTTTGTTATATGTTGATAAAAGTTACTTAATTTAATTCCAAATGTATTCCTTCATATTTAGGGATGAAAAATTTAGCTTAGCTTTGTTACAACAGGAGAGATCTAAGATAAAAATTGAGAGTCAGATGCTTAATGTAACCTCAGCCATGAATTTAAGTTTAGATTTAAAGAAAAATTCATAAACCATAGCTCTAGTTTATGAAAAATTATGAAAATAATTGGAAGCTTTGTTCTTGAGTAGTATAGCATAACCACAAATTATCAACCTAGGATCATGTGTAGAACCCCTAAATTAAATAGAGCTTTTAAGAGGGATTAGTGTGATTATTTAAAATAATCAACTATACTACTTAAGGTAGTTAGATAAATGTTTAGGGTAGCTAACCATGTTGCTTAGTGTAGCTAAATAGTTTCTTTAATACTCGATAAATGACTGCCCAGTAAGGGAGTTTGTGTTGTTTACTGATATGTAATGTTGAATGTGTTGGATTGCAACTTTATCGCGAAGTAGGAAATAAATTTATACATTTCTTAAGCTGCATCCTTTTGATCACATGTAGACTCGACGTTTCTCGCCGATGGTGACTATCAGATCCTCCCAGAGCCTGAAGTGGAAATCTCTGAAGCCGCCGGGAACATCACTGAGGAATTAACTGAAGCTCCGAACCCGAGTTCGGAAGGATTTGTTAATATACCTGACCCCAGCCCCGCCAGTGAAGGCATGCCCCGGACATATCCCATTACTTTCTTTCCACTGCAACCTATGCCTATTTATCTATATTTATGCATTAAGTCTAGGAATTGTAATGAAACCCTAGATGCATATTTCCAGGAACCAGTGTACTGAACATTAGAACCTGAGTCCGACTAGTGCTATGCTAATAGGATCGGTAGAAGTCGAGTGATTTTCTGTCACTCGCGCGATATAGGAATTGGTTGTTTACAATTCTGCAATCGCTATAAGGATGACGGACGGGGTTATGTGTAGTTTCATGGAAAGGAATGATACCCCGTCTGTGTTGAGAAATTTGGTTAAGGTCGCAGTGTGTGGTAGTGGCAGTTAAGCGTTTGAAAGTACTAGCCACATGCCGCGAAATATGGTAAGCGGTAAGCCTAGTAACCAATCGGCCCGGCAAGTGGACTCGTCCCCCACCACTCGACTTTTATTTTATGTTTACACGCACCGACTGTGGGAGTACGTTCTGCAGAGCAGACAGGAATATGGTCATGTAGTCGCGCTACAGACGTATGTCCTGCACATTGGATGTGCGTACGGTCCTACAGTCGCTTGTGGTGGTTTTGATCCACAACCTGGAATGAAAGGCAAACGGTTGCTTCGGAACGGCCTGTTGGTGTTCCAGGCGTGTGAGTTAGGTTTACCTTGCAAGGGTTGAAATTCGATTCAGAATCGTCCGTTTCTCACGAAGATTGAGACTGCTTAACTCTTTTGCCACATAGAGTAACAAGAGTAATGTTGTTTATAAGTAATACTGATGTATGCTTTAAAGACTCCACCTTGCTTGAGCAATTATAGGTGCTTATCTAGAATGGTTAAAAGAACTAGAACTTGAAAGCTAAAATATAAAATAAGGATCTACTCTTTGTTGCTTTTCAGCAAAAGCTAAACCCTGAACCTTTTGCAAAACCTGCATGTTCTAGTTATGGGCTAAGTATACCCAATTCCAGGTAAGCCTTGCTGAGTATTAGAGTACTCAGCCTTGCTATATGATTTTGTTTCAGGTAATGTCCCTGAAGGACCTACTTACCCTATGCCTTGGCCTTCTGCTTTGCCTGATGGTTGGTCCGTGGAGTGGGACCCGTTCCCGGCTAACATCGACCCTAACGAGTAATGTCATGCTCGGGCTTAGCATGATGTTGATACTAGCGACGTGTATACTTATCGTACTTTAAACTCCGCTGCTGTGAACTCGAATGTTTTAAATGGTTTGTAATAATTTTTAGCATTCTAGTACTTATGTTACTCTGCAAACTTTTATAATGTAAATATCTGTAAGATAAAATGTGATGGTGATTGTATCTCTGGACTCACCTTCGTGTGAGGTAACCTTATTTGATCATGTAACGGTGGTTTATTGGGACGCTACCCGACAGGCCAAGGGATTATACCGTTTGAAGTACGTTAGAGCCTTTTGGAATGGACTCACCTACTTGAGCCGGTGTAATTCAGGTTTGTTCTGCCACAGCTGGTATCAGAGCTATAAGGTTACCCTGGAGATACATTTTACCTTAAAAATATTTTCAGTATAAAAGTTTGATCAACAAAATGTTTGGCAAAATTACGTTGGATTCGTTAAGGATTGTGCTTAGTACGTAAAGCCCTAGGGTAATATTAATATGGGAATTATAGGTGGCTATAGTATATGTATATAACTCTAACTTCCAGCACTACATTTCTGTTAAACTTAAATTTCTGCACAACCCAATTTTACTTTCTGTAACGACATCTTCGATGGTGAGGTAAGAAGGTAAGGATCCTCAGCTAACTGGGGAGTTAGCCTTCCCATCGGTGGTGCGAACCGAACGCTGTTTCTCAAGCAGTGGCCTACTTGAGATGCTGCCAATATATCAACTTAGGTTGATGATATTGGGAGTATATGGTCAGTAGCAGGGTATGAATAGCAATACCCCCGCATTTTGCGGTATTCCGTAAATACGTTGTTTCGATAACGTATGCTAGCGTTGTCTGTACGGCGGTAATTGTATAGATACTGTTTCTATAGTGAACAGTAATGTTTGAGGACGTTTTCATGAGTGCTGGCATGAAAGGTTCATCTACAATGTGGTTTTCTGCAGGTACGCTAACCACGGTTAAATAGGTTAAGACGAATAGGGATATCCGACTAGCTATTATAGGGAGAGACGAATATATTGTGCCACCGGAATTAATCGCATAAGTTTAAGTGTTTTGGCAGTTGTTTTATGTGAGGACGCGTAGCACGTGCATGCATATTCCTTGATTTGATTGAATGAGTGACATGGTTTGATAATTTAGGGATATCTGGAGTGTGTTAGTAAACAGTACAATTTTGAAATGATTAATTTTTGACAGCTTTAAGGTTAATGTTTCTACCTTTATCGCTTTATTCCCAAGATCTAGAACAATCTTTCGATCTTCAGATTCTGCTGTTATCAGGGTAGGTCATCTTGTTTCCTTTACCCTGTGAGGATAGCTGCATTCCAATCAATCTATCAAGCTAACCTACATTTTTCCGCAGTCTTCTCAAGGAGTATGGTTGAAAACTTGTAATCTCACCATTTGAGTCCTTGTTTCAGATGGCTGAGCTTCCAAGGTTCTTTTGGGATTCCGCAGGACACGCTCATACCAATGCTTTGCATTGGGAGGGTTTTCCTCGTCTCTTGTGGGAATCTCTCCAGGTGTTTGGCTACACTGAGCCTCCACCTTATGATGGAGTAGAGTATGATGAAGAAGGCGTTCCTCGTTGTAGGGTGAAGATGACTGTTCCTTCACATCCTACCTTATCTCTGTGGCCACCTATTGAAGTCAATGTGGTCGGTCATCGCCTCGCCGATACTTTTGAAGCGGCAGCAATAGAAGCTATCCACATCTTCTGTGATCAACATCCTAAGGAAGTTGCAGGACATCCTATCGGTTTATTTCCTACAATGGATTCTTGTGACCCAGAATGGACTTTCAGAGTGACATATTGTGACCATTTACTGGGAACTCTGGCTGGAGAGACTCTACATACTGCCGTCCAATTCATGAGTGTACAGTACCGTTATCAGACGCTTCAGCAACACGGTATCTATCGTTTGACCAACATAGCTCAAAGGTATCGTAATCAGGTTGGCCGACAGAATACGCAGATTGAGGCACTCCAAGCTACTATCACTGCCAAGAAAGAAGATATTACTCAGCGCGAAGAAACTATACAACATCGAGAAGAACAGATTATTGAGAGTGATGCCCTCATTACCCAGCATGACACTGTTATTGACTTCCTCCAAGAGCAAGTTCATGAGCTCAACCTTAATCTGGGCCAAGCTATTGACCACATCAACATGCTTCATGAACAACCAGAGCAACCTGTTGCCAATGAACTGGAGGATGATGAAGAAGAAGACCCTGAAGAAGTCGAAGGAGTCTCTGAGATCGACTCTGAGCATGGAGATCCTGTTCTTAGTCCTTACCATTCCTCCTCCGGTAGTCAGTCATCCGTGGGCAACCTCGATGACTTCTAGTTTCGTTTGAGTTGATGGCATCCTAGATGTAGATAGTGTAATATAGTGTGACATGGGAGTGAGTAGTTGAATGACCTACGAGCCACTTGATGTAGTATGTGTGGCAAATCTATGTACGGTTTGGTTTGGAACAATGTGATGTAATCTGGAATAAGTTTCAGTTGGTTATGTAAATTTGGGTTGCTGTTTGGATAGTGGAGTTAACACCTGAGATTTGGAGTTATTACTTTGCACTGTGTTATGATGATATAGTATGATTTCTGAAATTAGAAGCAAGTATTGGTGAATGCTCATGGATAACTTCTATATTTCAGATGGTTGGCGCTACGCGCGGAACCCCGGAGGGATTTAGACAGGAACAAGCTAGTGGATCACAACAACCACCTCCGCCACCACCAAATCTAGCGGAAGTGATGGCCCGTCAGACTGAACTCCTAAACATGATAGTGCAGGCCCAGCAACATCAGTTCCGTTCTCCTCAACGTGGATGTGAGGAGCATCCATCAGCTAGATATCAGGATTTCTTCAGTACGCAGCCTCCACTCTTTCATAAGATGGAAGAACCTCTTGATGCAGATGCATGGCTCCATACCATCGAGTCCAAGTTTGCATTACTTTCCGTCCTATGCTCCGAAGCAAACAAAACTCTCTTCGCAGCCCAACAGCTTCGTGGTAACGCTCGCATTTGGTGGAACAATTACTATGCAATGCAGCCAGATGGACATGTTGTCAATTGGGAAGAATTTAAGACAGCCTTTAGAGCGCACCATATCTCGGAAGGACTCATTGAGCGGAAGCTCAATGAATTTTTGGCACTGACTCAAGGGAACCGTACGGTACTTCAATATGCACAGGCTTTTAATCACCTGTGCCAGTACGCGGGCTACCATGCTGACACGGACACCAAGAAAAGAGATCGCTTCCGTCGTGGATTGAACACTAAGCTAAAGGAGCGCTTGAATTTGGTCAGGGCTAACAATTTCAATGAGTTGGTCAATATGGCCATTACCCAAGAGGACTGTATCTCGGCACATCGTGCTGAGAAGAGGCAGAAAGTATCTACTGGATCCTCGAATGCACAACCTTCGAGATATCGATTAGTTCAAAACCCGACTTCCCGAGCTCCACCTAGAAATGCTCCCACAGGCAGATGGGTAGCTAGACCTCCTCAGCAGTCCCGATTCAACAGGCCACCTGTGCCTCAACCTCAGCAGCAGCAACGACCAGTCGGTCCAAGGCCGAACCCTCCGCAAACTAATCAAGGGAATAACATCAATCGATGTTTCAACTGCTGTAGTCCGGCACATTTTGTTAAGGACTGCCCACAACCAAGAAGAACATTTCCCGGACAAGCCTCCAATTCCAACTCCAACTCCAAGAATAAAGGCAAGAGGCAGATTATGCAAGTCCGTCAAGGAAAAGTGAATTTCACCACTCTATCGGAACTCCCGGAAGGTGCACCAGTAATGACGGGTACATTCACTCTACACCATTACCCTGCTATTATACTTTTTGATTCTGGTGCAACCCATAGTTTTATCAGTACAAGGTTTGGGACCAAAATAGGTTTGGATTTCTACCCCACAAATGGAACTTATATGATAACAACCCCGGGAGGTAGAATTGCATCAAATCAAATTTGTAGAGATGTACCAATCCAGATGGGTAGCACTTTAATAAGAACAGCCTTAATTGTGTTAAACCTCGAAGGGATGGATATTCTTCTACGTATGGATTGGATGACCAGACATCGAGTATCTTTAGATATCTTTTCTCGGGTGGTCGAAATAAATTCTCCGGAATATGGACATACCATCCTTCATCTTCCATCACCGGAATATAGCAAATCTTGTGTGTATACTACAACGGGAATCAAGTTAGAGGATATTCCTGTTGTATGTGAATATCCAGATGTTTTTCCAGATGAGTTACCTGGAATGCCCCCGGATAGAGAGGTTGAGTTTGTTATAGAACTACAACCTGGCACCGCCCCCATTTCTAAGAGACCCTACCGTATGCCGCCCAATGAACTGGCAGAGTTAAAACTTCAACTTCAGGAACTTCTTGATAAGGGTTATATCCGTCCAAGTGCTTCACCTTGGGGATGCCCTGCCTTGTTTGTCAAGAAGAAAGATAATAGTCTTAGACTATGTGTTGACTATCGTCCCCTCAATGCGGTTACTATTAAGAATAAGTACCCTCTTCCCCGCATTGATATCCTATTTGACCAGTTAGCCGGAGCCAAGATATTTTCTAAAATTGACCTTCGCTCCGGATATCATCAGATAAAAATTAGACCAAGTGATATCCCGAAAACAGCTTTCTTCACCAGATATGGACTCTATGAATATTTGGTTATGTCCTTTGGCCTTACCAATGCACCGGCATATTTCATGTATCTCATGAACTCTGTCTTTATGCCGGAACTTGATAAATTCGTCGTGGTATTTATTGACGACATTCTAATCTATTCCAAAACTCTTGAAGATCATGCTAAACATCTTCATGTTGTTCTTCAATGTTTACGAGATCATCGTCTGTATGCCAAATTCTCTAAATGCGAATTTTGGCTTGACACCGTCAAATTCTTGGGTCATACCATCTCCAAGGACGATATATCTGTTGATCCAAGTAAAGTTCAAGAAGTGATGGATTGGAAATCCCCTACTTCGGTCCATCAGATCCGCAGTTTTCTCGATCTTGCTGGCTACTATCGTCGTTTCATCCCAGAATTCTCTCGAATAGCCAAGCCCATGACAGAGTTGTTAAAGAAAGGAGTGAAATTCTTCTGGAATGAGAAATGTGAAGAAGCTTTCCATACTTTAAGAGCACACCTTATCACCGCTCCAGTTTTGGCTCAACCAGACCCATCCCAATCTTTTGATGTTTATTGTGATGCATCAGGCACCGGATTAGGATGTGTACTTATGCAGAACAACCGCGTAATTGCATATGCCTCTAGAGCACTTCGGACACATGAGCAGAATTATCCTACTCATGACCTTGAGCTTGCAGCCGTTATACATGCACTTAAACTTTGGAGACACCATCTTATGGGTACCAAGTGCAATATTTATACGGATCATAAAAGTTTAAAATACATCTTTACACAAGCAGACTTGAACATGAGGCAAAGGCGTTGGTTGGAACTTATAAAGGATTATGATCTTGAAGTCCACTACCATCCAGGCAAAGCCAATGTGGTTGCGGATGCACTTAGCCGCAAGTCACATTGTCATTGTTTATCAGTAGAAGTTTTTAGCAATACTCTTTGCTGGGAAATGAGTAAGCTTAATCTGGAAATCGTTCCTCAAGGCAGTCTAAATCATATAGCCATTGAGCCTATACTCCAAAATAGTATTGTGATGGCACAACAACACGATAAGGGAGTCAAAATGATCAAGCAACAATTAGCCCAAGGAGAGGAAAAGTATAAATGTTTCCAAGAAGATTCTGAAGGAGTTCTATGGTTTAAGGAACGTATAGTTGTACCCAAGAATCATCAGCTTCGCAAGCAAATAATGGATGAAGCTCATCTATCTAAATTTGCTATGCACCCTGGTAGTACGAAAATGTATCAAGATTTGAAACGGAATTTTTGGTGGACTCGTATGAGAAGAGAAATAGCAAAATACGTTTCTGAGTGTGATGTTTGCCAGAGAGTTAAGGCCAGTCATTTAAGGACTTCTGGTACACTACAGCCTTTGTCTATTCCTTCATGGAAATGGGAGGATATCAGTATGGACTTTATCGTAGGTTTACCCAATACTTCCCAAAAACATGACTCTATTTGGGTGATTGTGGATAGGTTAACTAAGACCGCTCAATTTCTTCCAATGCATACCACTTACACTGCTAGGAAATATGCAGAAATATATCTCGACCAAATAGTACGTCTCCATGGGATACCAAAAATGATCATTTCTGATCGTGGAGCACAGTTTATTGCTCGTTTTTGGGAGCAGTTTCAACAAACTCTTGGAACCAAGTTAATCCGAAGCTCTGCATATCATCCGCAAACAGATGGACAGACAGAAAGGATCAACCAAATTCTAGAAGATATGCTTCGAGCTTGTGTGATCCAGTATGATAAGCATTAGGACAAATGCTTAGCTCTGGCAGAATTCTCCTATAATAACAGTTATCAGTCAAGTATCAGAATGGCTCCTTTTGAAGCCTTATATGGTCGTCAATGCAGAACCCCTTTGAATTGGTCTTAAATTGGTGAACGCGAAATCTTTGGACCTGATCTTGTTAATGAAGCAGAAGAAAAAGTAAAGATCATTCGAAATAATCTTAAAGCAGCTCAATCAAGACAAAAAGGCTATGCAGACAAAAGGAGGAAACCAATACAGTTTGAAGTAGGTGATTTTGTATACCTGCGAGTATCTCCTACTCGAGGTGTTCAACGTTTTGGTATCAAGGGCAAACTCGCTCCTCGCTACATTGGTCCTTTTGAAATCCTTGAAATTTGTGGACCTATAGCCTACCGACTTCAACTTCCTCCTCAACTAGCAGCCATTCATAACATCTTCCATGTATCTCAACTCAAGAAATGTATTCGTGTTCCTACCGAAATCGTTGATATACAAAGTATCGACATCGAGCCAGATCTTTCTTATAAGGAACTTCCAATCAAAATCTTGGATACCAAGGAAAGAAGTACTAGAAGAGCAACGGTCAAAATGTTTAAAATCCAGCGGGATCATCATACAGAAGAAGAAGCTACTTGGGAAACTGAAGACTATCTCCAGAGGAACTTCCAAGACTTTCTCAGAAATTCCTAGGTATCTATGCTCTTATCATCACATTCCTGTAATCTCGGGACGAGATTCCTTTTAGGGGGGAAGGTTGTGACACCCTAGGTGTCAAATAGATCAAACCAATTGAAATAATGTTTGCTGTGTGTGTGAAATTGTGTGGAAATCTAGCAAAGTTATGAAAGTAAGGGTAATTGTGTAAATTGATGAAAGTATAAGTCCTTTTGTGTAAAGTAGTTGAAGTATAAAAGTAATATCCAAAAATTACCAAGGATCAAAGTGAAAAAGGTGAAAGTAATCATTACCAGCCTTAAATGCTTGCAAATAAGCCCCAAAAGTTATAAGATTTGTATTACTAGGGCAAAACTTATGTAAAGTTTAACTTGAGTGCAAAATGGTGGAATAAAATTTTGTACTTTAAGTTTCTGAACTTGAGCCCTAAAGTAAAGTTATAGGTTTTGAAAAGTTCTACAACTTTCATTTTGATCATTTTCTCATTAGAGCTCTGGATCAGTGGAGAATTTCAGTTTACAATGCAGTCCCTGAAGTTTTTGCAATTTTCAACAAAGTCCCTCGGACCTCCTCCTCTCTTCTTCCTCCTCTGGCAACTCCTCTGCTTTGAAGTTTAGATGAGGGATTATGACTTTGGAAAGATCTGATCCAGGAAAACCGATCATAACGGATTTCTGAAACGGCCAGATCGGTTTTAAGTATGTAATCTGAGTTAGGAGTTGTATTTTATCTGATATAAAATTTGTTAGGGTTTCAACTCCTAATGGCGTAAGACTTCCAATCTCTAAATATAAATATAAAGGGCTACAGCCAATTCAGGGTATCCAATCGATCAAACACTAACCTAGCTTTTCTAACCCCATACAATTGTTCTTCATTTTGTCTCTACGGTATTTGAGGATGCTCTCGGTGTTTTGCTAACCCTAAAACAACTCAAGGTGCGCCTACTCCAACGGGATCCCTCTCGGGCTAGCGTACATCGGATCTTCATCGGGCACCCCGATGAAACCGGCCTCGTCGGCTTACCGAACCAGTTTGATTGGTTTCCGCAGCAGCGCTGCAAGATACGCCCCCATCATGATGTGGGTGACGTGCTCAGGTACCACCAGAGTTGATTTTACCAAAGTTGATTTGCGTAGTGGGTACCACCAGATTCGTATGAAATTGGGAGATGAATGGAAAACTACTTTTAAAACTAAGTTCGGGTTATATGCGTGGCTAGCCATGCCTTTTGGGTTAACTAATGCATCTAGTACTTTCATGAGATTAATGAACGAGATTCTGCGTGCTTTCATTGAAAAATTTGTTGTCGTCTACTTTGATGATATATTGATTTACAGCAAATCTATGGAGGCACATCTTGATCATTTACGTGCTGTTTTTAATGCTTTACGTGATGCATGTTTATTTGGTAACCTTGAGAAGTGCATATTTTGCGCAGATCAAGTATCTTTTCTTGGCTATATCATTACTCTACAGGGAATTGAAGTTGATCAAGCCAAGATGGAAGCTATTCAGGGATAGCCTGTACCAAAGACCATCACACAGGTGCGGAGTTTTCTAGGACTTGCTAGGTTCTATCATCGCTTTGTGAAGGATTTTAGCACCATTGCTGCACCATTGAATGCGCTTACAAAGAAGGGGGTGCCTTCTTCTTAGGGCACCACACAAGAGAATGCGTTCACCATATTGCAAGATTAGTTGACACATGCACCTCTCTTCCAACTTTCTGATTTTAATAAGATCTTTGAGCTTGAATATGATGCTAGTGGAATTAGTTTGGGTGGTGTTTTGTTAAAAGATGGTAAACCTGTTACATATTTTAGTGAGAAATTGAGCGGACCTGTTCTGAATTATTCTACTTATGATAAGGAATTGTATGCTCTTGTGCGCACATTAGAAATATGGCAGTATTATTTGTAGCGCAAAGAGTTTGTTATACATTCTGATCATGAATCTTTGAAGCATATTTATAGTCAAGGAAAATTGAACCATAGACATGCTAAGTGGGTGGGTTGAATTTATTGAATCTTTTCCTTATGTTATCAAACACAAGAAAGGGAAAGAGAATGTCATTGCTGATGCTTTGTCTAGGCGATATACTTTGTTGACACCCATTGATTGCAAGATTTTTGGTTTGGACACAACTAAAACATAATATGTGAATGATGCTGATTTTAAGGATGTCTTGCTGCATTGTAAGGATGGAAAAGTATGGAACAAATTCGTTGTCAATGATGGGTTTGTGTTTAGAGCTAACAAGCTATGCATTTCAGCTAGCTCCGTTCATTTGTTGTTGTTACAGGAAGCGCATGGAGGTGGCTTGATGGAGTATTTTGGAGCAAAGAAGACAAATGATGTATTTGCTGATCATTTCTTTTGGCCAAAGATGAGAAGAGATATGGAGCGATTTGTTGCACGCTGCACTACATGTCAAAAAGCTAAGTCACGATTAGGACTTTGCCGGTTCCTTGTGCTCCTTGGGAGGTATTTCTATGGATTTCATGTTAGAATTACATAGAACTAGGAAGGGACGTGATAGCATTTTTGTGGTTGCGGATATATTTTATAAGATGACACACTTTATACCATGTCATAAAACTGATGCTGCTACACATGTTGCTAATTTGTTCTTTCGGGAAATTGTTCGTTTGCATGGTGTGCCAAAAACAATTATTTCTGATCGCGATGCCAAATTTATTAGCCACTTTTGGAGAACTTTATGAATAAAATTGGAAACTAAGCTTCTATTTTCTACCACTTGTCATCCCCAAACTAATGGTCAAACTGAAGTTGTTAATAGAACCTTGTCTACCATGTTTAGGGTTGTTTTAAAGAAGAATATTAAATTATGGGAAGAATGTTTTCCTCATGTTGAGTTTGCTTATAATCATTCCACGCATTCTACTATAAAGATGTGCCCATTTGAGATTGTTTATGGCTTGTTACCTCGTGCTCCTATTGGTTTAATGCCTTTGCCTAATTCTGAAAAATTAAACTTTGATGCTAAGCAACGTGCTGAACTGATGTTAAAACTGCATGAAACAACTAAAGAAAACATAGAGCGCATGAATTCTAAGTATAAGCTTGCTGGTGATAAAGGTAGAAAGCAATTGGTTTTTGAACCCGGTGAGTTGGTTTGGTTGCACTTGAGAAAGGATAGGTTTCCTGCTTTGCGAAAGTCTAAATTGATGGCTTGGGCTGATGGACCGTTTAAAAGTGCAAGAGCAAATTAACAATAATGCATACAAGCTAGACTTGCCTGTAGATTTTGGGGTTAGTCCTACATTTAACATTATGGATTTGAAGCCATATTTGGGAGAGTATGATGAGCTTGAGTTGAGGACGACTCAAATGCAAGAAAGGGAGGATGATGAGGATATCAACAACAACGATACATCCACACCTACACCAGCATCTTCTTCGCCAATACCACTTGATCCTATTACTCGCGCTCGTATTTAAGCTCAGGTTCATCAAATTTAAACAATGGAGACACGTGCACTCTTGTTTGACTTAGGAATAATGGAGTGGATCAAAAGGGAAGAGGCATCGCGCAGGCTGGATTCGGACAGCAGTACAGACACGACTTGTGACGGCTGCCACGACATCATCCGGACTCCATTTTGGGTGTTCAAGTACTTCCTGGAAATTTATCAAATCTACTTTCCAATGGATCTAGAATCACCTCCATATCTGTTCGGATTCATCCGCAATCGTCAATTTACTACAGAGTTTTTTTCGGCCCACGGTGCTGTGTCACCCTATTTTGGCCCAATGGACCATGTATCAAGTTGAGTCCGCGTCCTAGGGTTGGGATACGATCCCAGAACCCTTGTGGTCATTCTCCCACTTCCTTATAACCCTTAGCCGCCGCCAAAAACACTCGGGTTTTGTTAGATGCAAGTTTAGGTTTTGCTACTTCCTTGTAGGCGCGCGTGCTGATGCAGCCACCCGTCCACTTGTTTTCGGAACCCCACCATATTTGAGATTTAGTTTGAGAACTTCAATTACATCTTGTATTTTAAGTACTTGTTCTACTTGTTCTTTCTAGTTCTTTGATTGCTTGCAGTACAAGTGCGCTAGTGGCCGGTGTGTCGCGCTTCATAAGATCGCGGCAACCATATGAGGTGGTGTATCGGTTGCTAAGGCGCAATATTCTTGGAAGGCTGTAGTCGGACTGTGAACGTCGTCTCCTCCATCAATCGAGTTATCCCATGCCTCTTATCGAAAGATCAGGAACAAACCCTAGCGGGTTCACATCAGATGATTTTTCCTTTCCTAAAGAAAAAGGTGGTCTGGGTGTCCCTAATTTGGCTAAGAAAAATGTGAGCCTCCTCAAGAAGTTTCTCTTTAAATTTCACAGAGATGTAGTATTTTCCTATAACACCACGTTTGATACTTTTGTAAATGAAAAAAAGCATGCTAAAATACTGCGATATTACAAAGAAGATCGTAAGCAAGACCAGATGTTGAGACACCCCGCTGATGGTTCCAGTGGAGAAAAGTAGATAGAACATTCCTAATGTTTGCAGATGATGCAAGGAACATAAGATTTAGCTTAAGTACGGATGATATGAATCCTTTCGGTGAAATGAGCAGCGGTCTTAGTACTTGGCATATCACACTTTGTATATACAACCTTTCTCCTTGGTTGTGCACGAAGCGGAAGTTCATTATTTTCGGTACATACAGACAGGGGTACCTCCTGCTAGGGTGTCCAGGCCCTTGGCGTCTCATAATCCAATAATCTCCCCCTCGCCTTATAGGTGACGTGGCACATTGCCCGGGCCTGACAGCTGGGACCACGGTCTCCGGACCCTCCCCGAGCTCTAAGAGGTCCGGGGCCCCTGCGCACCCAGGAGGGCAGGAGGGCTCTCGGGTTGCCCCCGCGGACCCGAACTCCCCAGGGGGTCCGGGGCCGCTACGTGTGATGGCCGGACCATCACGGGCCAGACTGCTTCAACCGGCCTCGGAGGGCCCGGACTCCCCTCCCCCCGGGAAGGGGTCCGGTGCCGCCACGTGCCGTCCTGTAGAGGGAGCGGGGCTGGCCCTGCCACGTGCCTCCGGCTGAAGCCCTTCGCGGGTCTCCAACCCACCTACTAGCATTAAATGCGGTAGCTGGGCTGGGCGCGCCCAAGTCAAAAAGAGCAGCCTGCCACTGACGCACGGGGTAGGTAGACTGACACCACGGTAAGCCCGCCTGTTACCAAGGTGGCGCGTCGTATCACCGTGCACAGTGCGCATACTGCGCACGGTCCCGTCACGGCGCTGCGCGCGTGATGATGGCCTGTAGTAGGCGGGCCACGGTGTGCGCTGTAACAGTGCGCATGCCGCTGGTCAGCGCGTTTTCACCACCTGACAGGAGGTCCTATCCCAACAGAGACAGTACGGCTTCACTGTTGGACAACGCTGACACCGGATACTGTGCAAGACAAGGCTGTACACGGCCGTATCCTGACTGTGGATACGCACATCAACTTCCCGATAGAGAGGACTACGGAGAGGAGCTCGAGGAGATGACCTCCATATCTCTCGCAGAACAGCTCTTGTTGGCCGGGCCCACCTGTCGGGGCCCCGCTCAGTGTAAGCACTCCCCTTGGACTATAAAAGGTAGAGTGCACTCGTTAGAACACAAGGTCAGATACACAAGCTCTAGTCCAGGCTAAGTTCCTCTCAGGGCTCTCACAGTCAATACGACACCAAAGTGGACGTAGGGTATTACGCTCCGGCGGCCCGAACCACTCTAAAACCTCGCGTCTTTCCTGTGTTCATCCGCCTACCGATCGAGCGCTCCTAAATCCCCTCCAAACCCATCCTTAACTAGGATTAGGCGGGTGCTTTCCGCCACCCGGCTGGAGAATTCCTCCGACATTTGGCGCGCCAGGTAGGGGGATTAGTTTTGGTTCGTGCTTGGTCAAAGTGCAAGGCCACGATGGCACAGGAATATGGTCATCACGACCTCTTGATTGGAGAAGAAGTGGCGTCCACGACGCCACACGCTTCGCGCCGTCCCCCTCCAGGACGGCTCCGCGTGCTGCTCCACAGTGTGCGGCGGAGCGGGCCTCGGTGGCCCAATCGGTGCCCGCACCGAGCGGGCCCCTCATGGCAGCCAGGGAGTTGCTCCGCAACCCCCCTGGTGAGGCGGCGTCGCCAGACGCGCACAGACAATGGCGTGACGACGTTGACCGCCTCCTCAACCTGGCACAGGCTTCCCCAAGCTCAGCGGGGGGTCTGTATCCAGGCAGCGCCGTCGCCCGGGCGGCGCATCCGGTTCTGTGCACTCACCATCAGTGAGGAGTGCACGGACCGAGGACCTCCGGGCGGAGCTCAACCGCAGACATGCGGGAGAGGATGCCAGGCTCTCCATCGAGCGAGCACGTAACCGACGGCTCAACATTGAGGGTCGGGACCTTGCGCCCGAGCTCGATGCAGCTGCGGCCAGGCCGCAAGGACTCCCCCAGGCGCCGGTGTCGGGCGTGGGCTGCGCAGCGCTTGCAGACCACCTTCGCGTGGTTGCCTGGCCGTCCAAGTTTCGGCCTCACCTGCCGGAAAAATATGACGGGTCCACCAACCCGTCAGAGTTCCTGCAGGTCTACATCACCGCCATCACGGCGGCTGGAGGGAACGAAGCTGTAATGGCAAGTTACTTTCATGTAGCCTTGACTGGGCCAGCCCGGACCTGGCTCATGAACCTTACCCCGGGATCCATCCAGTCCTGGGGTGAGCTCTGCGCACAGTTCACGGCGAACTTCGCCAGTGCGTACCAGCAGCACGGCGTGGAGGCCCACCTCCACGCCGTGAGGCAACAGCCCGGGGAAACCCTCCGGGCCTTCATCTCCCACTTCACCAAGGTACGTGGAACTATCCCACGTATCTCCGATGCATCTATTATCACGGCTTTCCGACAGGGGGTCCGAGACGAAAAGATGCTAGAGAAGCTGGCGACCCACCAGGTGGAAGCCGTCACCACCCTGTTCGCTCTGGCGGATAAGTGCGCCCGGGCTGCAGAAGGCCGTGCATGGCACTCTGCAACCCAAGCAGGACCTGCTCAAACGAGTGGGCCCAGTGTCGCTGCCCCTGGCAGCGGCAAGAAGAAGAACAAGAAGAACCGAGGCTTCGACAAGTCACGGATTGGGGGTCCGGCCGTTGCAGCAGCGACGACCGGGGGCCAGAACTCCCGTGGCAAGCGCCCACGACAGCAGCGCACCGACCCCGGGTCGTGTCCTGTCCATCCTGGGGCTCGCCACAGCGCCGCTGAGTGCCACGAGATCCAGAAGCTCGCGGAGCGCCTCAGCAAGAGGCGTGACCAAGCCTCCAAGGAAGGCTCCTCCCCTCCACGGCGGTCCGGCAAGGAAAAAGCCTCCGATGCCGACGCAGCTGCCACAGAGAGGGAGTTGGGGTTTCAAACCCCCAATAAAGACCTCAAGGGACTTTTCCAGCAGTCCGATTCCGAGTCCGGCGGGGACGAGCGCCGCAAGAAGCTGTACGTTATGTACGGCGGCAGTTCGGAGCTCGTCTCCCGGCGGGACGTCAAGGCCCTTCGCCGGGAGGTCCTCTCGGTGAAGCCAGGGGTGCCGAGGGCGGCGCCCCACCAGCGGTGGAAGGGCACCACCATTTCCTTTGGGCCGTCTGATTGCCCAGAGAACATGGCGGGTGCTGGAGTGCTGCCGCTCATTACGGCACCCACCATCGCCAATGTTCGCCTTCACCATGTGCTGATCGATGGAGGCGCCGGCCTCAGCGTCATCAGCTATGCAGCATTCAAGCACCTGCAGATCTCGAAGTCCAAGCTGGCTCCATCACGCCCATTCTCAGGAGTGGGCCCGGATCCCGTGTACTCGGTGGGGACCATCACCCTACCGGTTACATTCGGGACGGAGGACAATTTCCGTACCGAGAACGTGCAGTTCGAGGTTGCGGAAGTTAACCTCCCCTTCAATGCCATCATCGGCAGACCGGCCCTGTACCGGTTCATGGCCGTCGCCCATTACGGGTACCCGGTCCTAAAGATGCCTTCTCCGGCAGGTGTCCTCACCGTCCAGAGCGATCGTGCCGCCACCGTGGTGGCGGTCGAAAAGCTCCATGCGCTGGCCACAGGACTTTCCCCTGCAGCTGGCGCCCAGGGGTCCGACCCCTCGACCTTACGTGCCAAGGCTCTGGCCAAGGCACCGAAGGTCCGCCCGTCCGACACGGACGATGTTCCCGTGAAGACCGTCCAGGTCGGAACGGAGACCTCCCAGACCACCCGCATTGGTGGCAACCTGGGAGAGAAATAGGAAAGCGCGCTCATCGCCTTCCTCCGGGCAAATGTTGATGTGTTCGCCTGGGAACCGTCACAAATGCCCGGGATCCCTAGGGAGGTGATTGAGCATCATCTGAAGATCCACCCTGATGCCAGGCCGGTCCGGCAGAAGCCACGCAAGCAGCCCATCGAGCGGCAAAACTTCATCCGTGAAGAGGTCCGCAAACTGCTGCTGGCTGGCTTCATCGAGGAGGTCTGCCATCCTGTATGGTTGGCCAATCCAGTCGTGGTCCCAAAGGCCAACGGGAAGCTTCGGATGTGCATCGACTACACCAATCTTAATAAGGCATGTCCAAAAGACCCTTATCCACTCCCGCGTATAGATCAGATTGTAGACTCCACCTCCGGGTGTGATTTGCTGTCCTTCATAGATGCCTATTCTGGTTTTCATCAAATCAAAATGGCTAGAGATGATAGGAAGCACACAGCTTTTGTAACAGTGGACGGTCTTTATTGTTATATAGTGATGCCTTATGGATTGCTCAATGCTCTACCCACCTTTGCTCGTGCAATGAACATCACTCTAGGTGATTTGGTTAGAAATATAGTTGAAGTGTATGTCGATGACATCGTTGTCAAGACTAGAGAGTCGAATTCCCTCTTAGAAAATCTAGCTCAAGTCTTCGACAAGCTACGAGTGACTTCCACCAAGCTTAACCCCGAGAAGTGCGTCTTCGGCGTATCGGCGGGGAAGCTCCTTGGTTTCCTGGTCTCCCACCGGGGGATCGAAGCCAACCCGGATAAGGTCCGGGCAATCGAGGCAATGAGGCCCCCTGCACGCCTCAAAGATGTACAGAGGTTGACGGGGTCCCTTGCAGCCCTCAGCCGCTTCATTTCGAGGCTGGCGGAGAGGGCACTTCCCTTCTTCAAGTTGATGAGGTGGTCCGGCCCATTCGCATGGACCGAAGAGGCAGAACGTGCCTTCCAAGAGATGAAGCAGTACCTTACCTCCTTGCCGCTCCTGGTCGCTCCGGACCCAGGTGAGACACTGTTTCTTTATCTTGCAGCTACGACCGAAGTGATCAGCATGGTGCTGGTCACCGAGAGGTCCGAGCCTCTCCCGCAGGGGGTCTCCGTGGACCCCCCTGCAGGAGAAGGAGGTCCGGCCTCCGCCACTCCAGCAACTGGTCCTACTTCGGAGGGTCCGGCCGGGTCCCGACCCGGAGAAGCGCTAAGCAACCTGGGGGCCGACGGGTCCCCAGCTCAAGCTGAAGGATCCAGTCCACCTGGCAGAGTCAGGACCGTCCAGAAGCCGGTCTACTACGTCAGTGAGGTTCTTCATGAGGCAAAGGCCAGGTATGCTGAGACGCATAAGCTCCTTTATGCTATACTTGTTGCGTCCAGGAAGCTCCGCCACTACTTTCAGGCCCACAGGATTGTGGTGGTGACCTCCTACCCATTGAGGGCCATCCTCCACAACTCCAACACCACAGGCAACATCGCCAAGTGGGTAGCAGAGCTCGCTGGGTTCCAGCTCGACTTCCAGCCGCGCCATGCCATCAAGAGCCAGATCCTTACTGACTTCATCGCGGAATGGACGCCTACACCAAGCGTCTTCGGAGGTCCGGACCAAGGGACGGATCCCCCGCGTCCGGAAGTCAGGACTCCAGCCTTCACCGGACCTCACTGGACCCTCTTCTTTGACGGGTCCGCCCGCAGCAAGACGGCCGGGGCTGGCGTAGTCCTCATCGACCCACGTGGCGAGCAGTTGAAGTACATGGTGCATCTCGATTTTGAGGCCACCAACAACATGGCGGAGTATGAGGCCTTAATCTTTGGGCTCACGGCGGCTCTGTCCCTGGGGGTCCGGGAGCTCCTGGTCAAAGGGGACTCCCAACTCGTCATCAGGCAAGTCCGGGGGGAGTGTTGCTGCAACAACCCCCAGCTCGCAGCCTACCTCATTCATGTGAAGAGGCTGGAGAAGGACTTCGATGTGCTGGAACTGCAACATGTTCCACGCGAAGGCAATTCAGTAGCTGATGCACTCTCCGCGGGCGCATCGACTTAGGCGCCCGTGCCTGAGGGCGTCTTCCAGAGACGTCTGCTGAAGCCTTCCGCCCAGCCTGCCGACCTGGGCGAAGGGGGTCGGACTAGCACCTCGAAGCTAGCGGTCCCGGCGGCGCTCCATCCGTGGTGCCCGCCAAGGGTCGTGTGCTCCCTTGAGGGTCCCGAAGACCTCAGGGAGCCACGCCCAGTTTCTCTGGAAGGTCCCGATGCATGGATCTCTAAGGTCCGGGACTACCTGAAAGATAATTACCTTCCTGAAGATCAAGCATCTGCTGAGCGCATTGTCCGGATGGCTAAGCGATACACAGTGGTAGAAGGGGATCTCTACCGCCGTGGCGCCAACGGCGTCCTCATGCGGTGCATCACCCAGGAAGAGGGCCGCGACTTGCTTGTGGAGATCCATGGAGGTGAGTGCGGAAGTCATTCTTCATCCCGCACGCTGGTTGGTAAAGCTTTCCGGCATGGCTTTTACTAGCCGACAGCGCTCCAGGATGCAGCTGAGCTGGTAAGGTCCTGCAAAGCGTGCCAGTTCCATACAAAGCAGATTCACACTCCACCTCAGACACTGCAGATGATTCCTCCCTCTTAGCCCTTTGCCGTGTGGGGGCTGGATATCTTGGGACCTTTCCCTAGGGCCGTCGGCGGGTACCGGTACCTCTATGTCGCCATTTATAAATTCACTAAGTGGCCAGAGGCAACCCCAGTGGTCAACATCACCAAGGCGTCAGCAACTGCTTTTCTTAGGTCAATTGCGTGCCGGTTCGGGGTCCCGAACCGGGTCATTACTGACAATGGGACTCAGTTCACGAGCCAGTACTTCCAGGAGTACTGTGAGGATATGGGCATCCAGCTCTGTTTCGCCTCAGTGGCGCACCCTAGGAGCAATGGCCAAGTTGAGCGGGCCAACGCTGAGATCCTCAGAGGGCTCAAGATCCGGACCTACTGTGATCTTGAGAAGCATGGCGCAAGGTGGATCGAAGAGCTTCCGAGTGTGTTATGGGGGAACCGGACCACACCCAGCCGCGCAACAGGGGAGACCCCTTTCTTCCTGGTTTACGGGGCCGAAGCGTGCCTTCCCCCGGAGATCACCATGGGCTCTCTGCGAGTCCGGTTTTTTGATGAGGAAATGCAGGAACAGGAGCGTCGCCAAGACGTGGACCTCGTTGATGAGCGCAAATGGCGAGCAGCAGTCCAAAACGCACGGTACCACCAAGCGCTCCGGTGCTACCACCAACGGCTCGTGCGTAGTAGGGAGCTCCGGGTCGGGGACCTAGTCCTAAGGCGAATCCTAAACCGAGAGGGCATGCACAAACTCTCCCCCAGTTGGGAGGGGCCCTTCAAAGTAACAAAGGTGTGCCGACCCGGGTCTGTTCGTCTGGCTGCGGAGGATGGTATGCAACTGCCCAATCCGTGGAACATTGAGCACCTCCGTAAGTTCTATCCCTAGGACCTGGTTGAGAGGAAATTTTTCCTTTGTAATTGGTAGCATCGCCGTGCGGACCAGGGCGGTAGAGGTCCGCCCTCGTAAACCCGGCCCCTGGCGTACATCGCACAACTCTTCTGTACCAATTCATTAAGGAAAAATTTGTTCTCAAATGCGTCCTTGAAGTCTATGCGATTCTATATTTTTTTCGCTTCTTGTTACGCTAACCCCCCACGTGTTCTTCACGTCTGTGTTGTGCCTAAAGCCTCCCTTGAGTTGCTACGCTACGTCTCTGCCTCGGACCTCTGTTTCGCAGGAGAGAAGGAACCGGACCCCTGGGAACTGGCTTCAGGGGGACGTGCTCGCCCTCTGCTGGGGTCCAGGGTCGTGTAGCCGCTTAGCCTGGTTCCGTACCCTAAGCCTACACACTCTGCCCCCCTAGGGTGGGTACCGTCGTACCTTGAACCATGGACCCAGGGGCCGGGACCCCTTTTAATCCCCGAACATAGGTCCTAGTGCTCTGGCTTGCTACGCAACTTAGGAGGCCTTCGCTGGCCAGACTGAGAACCCATGGGGATGTCCACTAAGCGTCGATCCTAAGTCATGTGCAGGGCCTCGGCTCTATGGCAGCTAGTCCCGACCTATCGCGACTACCTCCCAGGGGGCCATGGGACCTCGGTGTGCTCAAGAACACTTTGCAGATCGACAATCAGGAAACCAGCTAAGTTTTTCGCAAAAAGTAGACACATTAAATACTTAAACGTATTACTGATAATGTGCACAACATTATAAAGTTATCTTACAACAACAAAAGTTATGTTACAAAAGAAATAACAAAAAGATACTAGCACTACTGCTCTGGTGGTCCGGAGGCACTCCCACTCCCTGCAGGTTCGGGACGTCGCCGGAATCGGGCCGCGACCATGTCGACCGCCTCCTGGACCCCTTCTCGCGCGGCGGCCGCTGTCGTCCGGAGGGGTCCGACCAGGATGGGAGTCAGCTGGACGGCGGGGTCATGGCTCCGGAAGCTGGTGAGGATGTACTCCGCCATCTCCCGAGCGACTGCTCGTCCCTCTGTCTCCAGGAAGTCTTATATGCCGGCCTCCACGTCCTGTAGCCGTCTGGCGGTGGAGTCCAACAGCTGGAGTGCGGCGCCAAACGGTGAAGGAGCCTCCGGCACCCAGATGGGGTTGGCTCCGAGTGCTTCCAGCAGAGGGTTCACGGCACCGACCCATCTGGTCAACCGGTCGATGCCGGCACTCCGCTCCGCCAGGAGTCCCTCCACCTTGGCCTCCCTCTCCTGGAGTGCCGCCTCGCGTTCCTGGAGCCTCCGGTTCCCGGCTGCCAGCTCCTCCTCCACGGCCTCTTCCCGCTTCTGGAGCTCCTGGAGCCGGGCCACCTCCTCTGCTTCGCGGGCGGCCAGCCATTCTTCTTTCTTTGCTGCCGCCGCCGCCAAATCTGCGAGGGCGGACTTTTCCGCCTCGACCGCTGCCGACGCCTTCCTGGCCTGAGCCGCCAGCTTCCGGGTGGTCCGCTCCCTGTCTGCTACCGCCTGCTTCATCTCCTCCACGGCGATCAGCCCCTTAAGGGCTTCCGCTTCCCGCCGCGTGGCCGCCTTCTCCCGCTGGAGCGCCGCTGCCTCCCGGTCGCGGGCCTGCTCCAGCTCCTCCCGTAGGAGCTCGCGCCCCAGCACTAGCTTGGCGCGCTCCTCGGCGTAGCGGGCGGAGACGGCGTTGATGTGGTCCCCCAGGCGGACCTCCCAGTCGGAGAGCCGCTGGCGCTCCGCCTCCAGCTTCTCCCACTCCCGGCGCATGCTAGCCTCTAGCTCCTGTTGAGCTTGCTGGCATTTGGCTATGAGCCGGGGTAGCGGGACCTCCGCTGTGCTCGGGAGGAGGTGCCTTCCCAGCACCACCTCCGGTTCCTCCTCTGCCGGTGGGGCGGCGCTGCTGGCAACTTCAGCGACCTCCGGTGCTGCTGCCTCTGCTGGCTCTGGTGCCGCCGCCTCTGTCGCCTCTGGTGCAGCCACCTCCGCTGCCTCCGGTGCCGCGACCTCCACCACCTCCGCTGCCTCTGGTGCTGCAGCCTCCGTCGTGGCAGCGGCCCCCTCTGCTGCTAGCTCAGTTGGAGAGGGCCCGACCTCGACACCCGGCTCTGTTGCCGATGCCTCGGTCGTCGCAGCGGGTCTGGTGCCCCCCTCCTGGGGGGCAGCTTCGGGTCGTGGCGGTGTGGTGGCCTCCGGCTCCGGGCCCATGGGTCCGGGGGCTTCTGGAGTTGTTTCAGGCAGGGGTCCTGCTGGGGTCGGCGCCGAGGGTCCCAACGTTGGCTGGGGGCCGGTTCCCCCAGTTGGTGCGTCTGAAGATTGCGGCCTGTCGTATCACCTGTATGGTTAAGGACCAGAAGCCAAGAAAGAAAATGAAAAACCTTGTCAAAACTACTTATGGGAAGTCGCACCATTCCCATCTGCCCCGGGCAGCCGGGGGGACCTTTTTCTCTGTCAAGGACCCCCCGGACCTCTGGTGTTGGTCTCCGGCCGCTGATGCTTCTGGAGGCAGGGGTGGGGCTTGCGACCTCTGCCCTGTTGGTGGCAGTGGTGGTGTCGTCGGCCGCCGTGTCGGTGGTGGTGGTGGAGGAGTTTGCTGCCTCGAAGGAGGCCGTCGCGCCTCCTCCGGTCTCCTCGCCGGCTGCTGTTGTCGTGGCGGGGGTGGTGGAGCTCTGCTCTGCTCCTCTGCCCCCGCCGTCCTCTGGCGTTTGGGCGCCGGCTCCCCGACAAAGGAGCCGTCGCCACGCTGGAGCCTCCGGGATTTCGACCCCTCCGAATGGTCCTTCTGCCGGTGCTCTGGCACCGGCGCCTTCTCCTTTCCTTTCCCGCCGGGAGCCGGACCTCCGGGTCCCGGCTCCCCGGCACCTTCGCTGGGGCGTTGCTGGCGGACTGGAGAGGCGCCAGGGATCTGGAGCCCACGGTTGGGGTCTCCTCCCAGCTGCCGGACCGCCAGGCCGCCCTCGTCCAGGGTCGGCATCGACGCCAGGACTGATGACCGCAATGCCTGGTCCTCGCACAGGGCCTTGACCCCGCTCGGGAGGACCAAGGACTCTGGGATGAACACCTCGCCGGTCATCGCCCGGAGCGCCGCCTCTAGCTCCGTCCTGGTGAAGTCGCCACCGGGCCCGCGTGCGATCCTGCAGCAATCATTTAGTCCCATGTACACATAGGCCATCCGGTACCGCTGCTGCAGGGGGACGATGCGCCGCTTCAGGAAGTCGCCCAGCACCATCATGGAAGTCAGGCCGCTCCTTGCCAGCTTCTTGATCCGGTACAGTACCGGGTCGAGTTCCGCTGGTATTGTTGGCCTGGCCTTCCAGGTGCTCCGGTCGCTCTGGGGACCCTCCGTTGGCAGCTCCAGGCGGTCGTGGGGCTCGACGGCCGCGATGACCCAGCCTTCACGCCAGTCCTCCCACTTGGAGCTGGAGAAGGTGGCGATGTAGGAGCCCGCCATCCCGTGCCGGAGCTGGAAGTAATAAGCGCTGATCTCGCCGCGCTTAGCCTTCCCGGTCCCAACCAGAGAGTAGAAATGTTTGAAGATGGTGGTGCAGGGGCGCACCCCCATGAACATCTCCATAAAGTGGGCGAAGATCACCACGAGGAGGACGGAGTGGGGGGTGAGATGATGAAGTTGGAGGCCGAACTCCTCCAGGAGCAGGAGGAAGAAGGAGGAGATCGGAGGAACCAACCCGCACATAATGTACGAATTGAAAAGGACGAACTCCCCCGCGGCAAGGTCGCGGAGGGGAATCTTGCCAGCCCTGACCTTCCCGGCGTATGCCGGCGCGGTCCACCCCAGAAGGCGCCGCACCGCGTCCAACTGATCCTGGCTCTGGAAGCGGCGCGGGAAAGGAAGCGAAGTCATGGTGATTGTTGGGGGTGGATTGCAAAGGAGCAGGGACGAGAAGGGAGCCGAGCGCAAGGAAACCGATCACGAGAAGGGATGCAGAGACGAAGGGGCGCTACAGTGTCTGCTGTTGGCAAGAGCAAAAAGGTAGCCGTTCCCCTCGGCGCATACCTTTTATGCAAAAAGCTGTTCCTCTCTTGCGTCCCGCGGCGACCGAGGAGAAGTCGAACGGTTGCCGGCACCAGCTTCCCCTCCTCTCACACTCTATGACCAGTGGGCTCGGGCCCACCAGTCATCGGCGTGGGTGCTGGAGGATCGAGGGAAAGGCGGAATCCGAACCGCCCGAGCCGCGCGACGGGCTCGAATAAGACAAGAATCTGAACCGTCTGACGCGCACAGTGCGCGCGGAGGACGGGCCCCTCGGGGATCCCGCTATGGGCGAAAGGACATCCATGCCCTTACCCGGCGGGAACGAGCTGTCCACCCGGCGTGAAGCTGGGACTTGGCCCCACCTGCGGGTTCATCCCTCACCCAAGGTGGGCCCGGGGGCCTCTGTCGGTACATACAGACAGGGGTACCTCCTGCTAGGGTGTCCAGGCCCTTGGCGTCTCATAATCCAATAATCTCCCCCTCGCCTTATGGGTGACGTGGCACATTGCCCGGGCCTGACAGCTGGGACCACGGTCTCCGGACCCTCCCCGAGCTCTAAGAAGTCCGGGGCCCCTGCGCACCCAGGAGGGCAGGAGGGCTCTCGGGTTGCCCCCGCGGACCCGGACTCCCCAGGGGGTCCGGGGCCACTACGTGTGATGGCCGGACCATCACGGGCCAGACTGCTTCAACCGGCCTCGGAGGGCCCGGACCCCCCTTCCCCCGGGAAGGGGTCCGGTGCCGCCACGTGCCGTCCTGTAGAGGGAGTGGGGCTGGCCCTGCCACGTGCCTCCGGCTGAAGGCCCTTCGCGGGTCTCCAACCCACCTACCAGCATTAAATGCGGTAGCTGGGCTGGGCGCGCCCAAGTCAAAAAGAGCGGCCTGCCACTGACGCACGGGGCAGGTAGACTGACACCACGGTAAGCCCGCCTGTTACCAAGGTGGCGCGTCGTATCACCGTGCACAGTGCGCATACTGCGCATGGTCCCGTCACGGCGCTGCGCGCGTGATGATGGCCTGTAGTAGGCGGGCCACGGCGTGCGCTGTAACAGTGCGCATGCCGCGGGTCAGCGCGTTTTCACCACCTGACAGGAGGTCCCGTCCCAACAGAGACAGCACGGCTTCACTGTTGGACAACGCTGACACAGGATACTGTGCAAGACAAGGCTGTACACGGCCGTATCCTGACTGTGGATACGCACATCAACTTCCCGATAGAGAGGACTACGGAGAGGAGCTCGAGGAGATGACCTCCATATCTCTCGCAGAACAGCTCCTGTTGGCCGGACCCACCTGTCGGGGCCCCGCTCAGTGTAAGCACTCCCCTTGGACTATAAAAGGGAGAGTGCACTCGTTAGAACACAAGGTCAGATACACAAGCTCTAGTCCAGGCTAAGTTCCTCTCAGGGCTCTCACAGTCAATACGACACCAAAGTGGACGTAGGGTATTACGCTCCGGCGGCCCGAACCACTCTAAAACCTCGCGTCTTTCCTGTGTTCATCCGCCTACCGATCGAGCGCTCCTAAATCCCCTCCAAACCCATCCTTAACTAGGATTAGGCGGGTGCTTTCCGCCACCCGGCTGGAGGATTCCTCCGACAATTATGATACAAGTGCTTATCCAAAGCCCAAAGCAATCCGGTAACAATATTGATGTGTATCTAAACTTATTGGTTGACAATCTTCTATTGTTGTGAAAAGGGTAGGCTGTTAGTACGTGGAATGCGCACAAACAAGAATATTTTAACCTATGTGCATTATTGTTCATAACCATCAAAGATTGTCCTGCACTTAGACGAAACTGACAACATATATCTGAAACACTTTCAAATGATTGTATGCCGGCCATTGTTGATTTCTTCCTGCCAAGCACCCATTAAGAAAGATGAGTCTGCATTATAATGGAAAGGCAGACCATCATACTATGCCAGGTACCGTTATGGAAAAGTTGTTTTTGAAATGGTCAAAGATATAAAATTAGTCTTTGTAAAAGGACTTGGTAGCAAAATAGTGCCAAGTGATAACGTCCATGCACCTCTATGGAAGAAAACGAGTTTAATTTGGGACCTACCTTATTGGAAAGTCTTAGAGGTCCAAAACGCAATTGACATGATGCACCTCATGAAGAATCTTTACATGAACATGTTAGTCTTCCTTGGTACGTATGGGAAGATAAAAGATACACCGTAAGTATGGCAAGATCTGAACTGTATGAAACAACAAGCTGCCCTACATCCATTAAATTGTGATAAAGGACGCCATGACTTACGTCATGCCTACTATAGTCTAAGTAAGGGAGAAGGGAAGTATGTTTGAATGTTTCAACAGTATCAATGTTTCAACAGCCTATTTCATGAATATAAGGAGATTACTAAATATGAAAGAGAAAAGTTTCGCACACCTAAAATCTCATGACTCTCACGTGCTGATGACACAGTTGTTTCATATCTATATTACTATAAATCTTTCTATCTATATCAATTTGTCTTCTATATCTATACCTATTTCTAAAGCACGTAAGGTTTCCACCTAAATTTTTGGTTGGTCCGCCCTGTGTTATTGACAGGTGGGTCTTAGTCCATCTCGTATGCGAGTCGAACCAGCCCTCCGTCCACGACTCGATCACGTATATCCCTATACAAATTAACGTACGGGAAACTGTACGTATCCAATACTTATACCAACTTTATCCGTAGTAACACACGGGTATATTTGCCTAGTACTATAAAAAAAACGAGTTCTTTTGGAAACAATTCTAAGCTCGTTATATTCCTCTGGATATTTTCTCTAGGAGTAGATGAATCCGAGAAACAATAATAGACTTTACTTTTGATAAGTTTCTTTCGTTTGTCTAACTTCTCATTTTATTTGTAATAATCCTTTGTGCTGAGAATATTGTAAAAACTTGGCTATGTGCAGTAGTGCCAGAAGCCGGAGACAATTCCTTTTAATACTCAAGTTTTCATCAGGTAGAACCTAGAGAATAGTTAAAGCATTTGTGCTATCTTATGTCTAGTGGTTGTAAAAGGAGTTGGATAGGTAACAATAGCTAAACTGGGGTAAAAATTGGATCCAATGGTCTCTTTATTTCCCAATCCTCGCTATCTCGCTAGCCATCCGTGGCGCCCCACTAGCAATCTTTGCCGAGATCCGTGCGGTCCGCGCGCTCCCACGCCCTCCCCCTCCTTTCCCGCGCGCCAAGATCCACCAGCAGCCATGGCGTGCCCCTCTCCTTTCCCTCACCAGCGGCAGCGCAGCAGCCTCCCTGCCTCTTCCCTTTCTTCTCCACCGAGCAGCCCCAGGGAGCCCTCCCTCTCTCTCCCATGGAGCACCTCCACCAGCGCTGCACCGGGGCCGCCACGGACGTGGCCAGCGGCCGGACCCGGGGCGGTGACGCAGCCAACCACGACCAGGCAGCCAACGCGGGGCGGCTCCAGGCGCGGCACGGCACGGCCCAGCAACTCGCTTGCGGCAGATCCAGACGGATCCCGAAGCCTCGCCATGAGGGCCACCGGCCGCGAGGCAAGTCAGGCGCGGCCGGCCTCCGACGACCCAGCCATCTCGACGCGGCCCCTGCTGGCGAGGGGAGTAAAGAGGGGGAGGGGCATCGACTGCTGGTGGTGGAGGAGGCCGAGGAGAGGGGCGCCGGCCATAGAAGGGGACGTAGAAGATGAGCTGCTGCTCCTGTTGCACGTGGAGAGGGAGCTCGCGTGGATGAAGAGTGAGATTTGGCTAGTCTGTTGGAGTGTACCCAAATATAGAGAGGGATCTTGGCTAAATGGATAGGTAAATGGAAATATGAAGAATAAGATTTGGCTAGACTTTTGGAGTTGCTCTAACTTAAGCGCAACAAAATTTATTTCCTCTAATTATGACATCTGCACAACAAAAATTGACATCAGGGATGATCATGTAACCAAGTAATTAATGTGGTTGCCGAGTCAGCAACAATAGGGGACACTCAAGTGCAGTATATGCTATCTCTGTCTGTGTATTCACCACGCATCGTCTGCTGTCCTTTGTTATCTATCCGTAAATAAATATGTGCCAACAACGCTTGCAGAGGGAGACAGATGGTGTCGATTTACGCGATGCATGGCTGTTTAATTGCAAAGATGAATGCAAATGTATATGCATCGTTGTCATCAATACGAGTGGCACGTTGATGTACATGTATGCGTGAGTGTATATATAGAGCACTCCTATCAGTGCGATGTCTAATAACAAGCGCAGTAGTGCAGATTCGTTCTCCATCTCATCTGCAGGTTTGTTCGCATGCATTAACCTCACACCAGTACATTCCGTGCACTTTGTTTGAATGTTTTCGTTGTTTTTTAAGAGAAACATTGAAACTTGTCTTTGTTTGTCACCCATGCATGTTAAATTACTTTTTGTTGTTTTGAATTCGCAGGGGATTTGGGAGAAACATGAAGAGCATGAACAATGTCCCAGAGCTGCAATCATGGCCGGACCTGGTGGGCAAGCATACTGACTACGCCGTGAATGTTATACACCAAGACCGGCCGGACCTGCGTGTTGTTGGCCGTCCGGAGGGTCATGACCCGGAGCCAGAAATCGAAGAATTAGACCGTGTCATTGTTTGGCAATTCGTTGACACCGGTTTCAACTCCATCGTATCTCGAGTTCCAACCCAGGGGTAGCTTTGCCCATTTATTTTCATTTGAGCCTGATACTTATGGAGCTTGAATAAACTAAATAATTGGACCCAACAATCGCCATGCATCCAAGCTTTTCTAGTTTAACTAGCTAGATCGGCGTCCACAGTGATGTCCATGATACTTTTCTTGTTGCACCAAATTAGTAAGAAATTGAATAATGAATCGTACGTGTGTAAGAGGATGTAATTTACTATATCGTTTCCAGATCTACGTGCATGCATATGCACACCGTACATAAAATAATTATAGCAACAGCACCAATTTGCGGCCGCAGGATGTGTATTACCCTTTCTGCTTCAGTCTTTGTTTCTGCTTTGTTTACCATAAAATTTGACAACTCCGGGGGGTGATCATGTGATTGAGTTAATGTGGTAGCCGAGTTACATGCTGTATTTTGAATACTTAATTATGCTAATTAATTGTTCCATGGAGATGGTGATGATTAGATGATCAAACTAATTTGATTTTGTCCATTAGTAAAAAATTTTGGTTGATAATATAATGATCAGTTTAATCAAAACAGTAGCAAGAGAAACTACATGCCTTTCAGATAGATTATGCGGGGACAATGATGTTTAGAAGTAGAATTGGCATGATAGTAGTTAAAGCATCACCTTAGTATTTAATTGATCAGCTAGATAGCTATGCTGAATATATATTGCTAATGGCTCAGCTGCTTGACGACCATGAGACTCAGCTGGTTCGTCTCAGTAATGTAGAAAAAAATTTCCAGCAACATTCCTGATGCGGCATACAAAAAGTTTCCCAGTAGCTTGCCAACAAACGCCGAGCAGCCACTCCGTTCGTCGGGAAAAAAATTATATGAGGGCTGTAAAGCGCCGTGCAGCACCATCGTAGATTTGCACCACGTGGACAGCCCACGTATCGTCCAAGCGTAGACGGCAGTCGGCAGACGCGTGGCTCCGGCTGCTTCGACGCGATCAGCGCGGCTCCAGGGGCGGCACACGCTCGGCTCAACATGCGGCTTCCTCAGCACCTGGACTCTATTCTTTTCTCTTGACGATCTGTTCGCCTGGGATATCGTTCGACTCGCGGCATCTTCGTCTGCGACTTGACGTGGCAACTAAAAGGTCATAATCATAATCATCAGGGAGGATATTTGGACAGTGCAGAATGTTGTACTTGATCATAATCATCGCCTTGTTAGTCCAAATAAAAGGTTTAAGCTGGGTTCCTAACAAAATGTTGTAGAAGTGGACATGCAACTAATTGGCCAGGTAAGGGAAGGCGTGATGAAGCCAGCACAGGTTTACGAGTTTTATGAACGAATTTTACGGAGGAGCTAACAAAGTGCCATTCTTAGAGATGGATTGCACCAATGTAATTGGTCACAAGCGCAAGAAGTACTTAGAATCCAATGATACGCAAACACTACTACAGAAGATGCTTTCACCAACGGCCTATCACCGGCGGGTGATGTACTTTCGCCACCGGTTTAGTAGAAGCTGGGGCAGCTACAGTTGAAACTGGCGGTGATTCTTCACTGCTAGTTGGACGCTAAAACCATCGGTGAAAGTATCACCATAGGGTTTTCACACCACCTGGCGTTGTTCTTCGACACGGACCCGAAAACTAAATCCAAACGAGTTAATAAATCTGCTCATCTCTCTCCACGCCACTTCTTTTCCCTCATCGCCGCAAGCACGCCACGCACTGCCCCACTGGCAGAAGGCCATAGTGCGGCCGACCGTGCATGCTAGCTACCGCCCAGCTACCATGTCGCAACCGGAGCGGCCGGTGCGAGAGCACAAGGATGGGTTGGGACGTCTGTCATAGGATGTCAAAACCAACGGCTCAGATTGGACAATATTGTTGGTCTGAATTAACGCATTGGGCTGAGATGAGGTTGTCTCAAGCCAACTAGAATTTAAAATGCTTTTATTTTACAATTTTCTTATTAAGTCCATTTTATTTAATAAATGATGTTAATGTTAAGTGTTGTGTTATTTAAGGATAATATTAAGTGCATCTAATAAAATTTATGGATCTAGTTATATAATGCTTATTTGTAATTAAAGACCATTTTTACAACACATTTAGTTCAAGTGTAAAGTAATTGTAATAAATAGGTCGAAATACAATAAAATTGTTGAAAAGAAATATTATTGCTTAAAATTGCAATTACATTATTCTCATGAAAAATCATACTAAATAAGGTATTAAATTTTCTTAAAAAATATAAAGTTAGTAATTAAAAACACTGAGTCTTGATAGAGATGGGAGTATTGACTATAAACATGTGCTCGCAAGTGAACATCTAATGAAGCAAACAAATACCTCAATTAGTTTCTTGGTGAAACTTTTCTAGGGATGTTATAAGAATGTGTTTTGTGGTTCCTAGCCAAATTTTTGAACTTTTCAAGAAAATTTAGGTACTTTAATATTTTAGAAACAATAAAGTAACTAAGAAAACTAGACTGTAAAGTGTAAAAAGGTTTGAAGTTTTCCTTCCAAAATTTCATGTGGTATTGAAATGTCTTATGTGCTGGCATATATGATTATTTGTAATTTAAAGAACATTTTACAACACATGCAGTTCAAATGCAAGGTAATTTAGATAAATACTTCGAAGTACATTTAAGTTATAAAAAAGCAAATTATTGCATTAAAGTCATAATTAAATTATTCTTATGAATAAAAATACTAAATCAAGATTATATTAAATAGTCATGAAAAAATGATATGGTGAAAATCATAATTAAATTAGGGTATTATTAAATTTCAGAAACTATAAAGTGACTAATAAAATTATACGCTTCATTTTTTACTACGGTTCGATATAGAAAGTACAATTCACCGACTAACCTTTCATCAGTAAATATCGGTAAATATAGATATTAACCGACTAATGGTTGCTTTGCAAAACAAGAATCGCCAACTGATTGTTCATTGGTAATGCTGGATTTTTACCGACTCATGTCCGTTGCCAATTTGGTGTTGTGGTGTAGTGCATATTAAGAACATTTTTAAGCTATATGGTCATCTCCAGAGTATTGTGCAGTGCATTAATGTGGTCTCATCTCCTATGGTCTAATATCAATATTTTCTTCATCGGGCCTCATCCCTTCTGCTTATTTAGTGATCTTCTTATTATGGAACTGCCAGATTAAGGTGTTCGGCTTCCACACAATGGTGGTACCTATTTTCAGGAAATTAGACTGTGCATTATTATGTATTAGCTACTCTTTCTTTGTTATTATTGTACTGTGCCAACTACTTAGTTAAATATTATTTTATAATGATCAATGAACAAATCATAAACAGGTTCCCATAGGATTGGTGTTGCTACTAATTCATTTGAAAAATTGTAAAATGTACGGTGCCACATAAACATGAAACGTCATTGACATGTGAGAATTAGAGATCATCGCTATTATTGTTCTTAGTGACGTTTTATTTCTTGCCGCATATTTTTGCACAATTTTGTAGATGATTAACTTCGATCATATGCGGAGCTCTTTTTTTTAGCAATGTCTAATCAGAAGTTGAATTTTTAAGGCTTCAATTTTAAGAAGTTCAAGAGTCTGTCCTACATTACTTCTTTCTTTTTATGTACGCGTTGACTACTTGTCACTACAACAAACTATTTAATCTGTGATGGATGTGCTGCATCTACGATGTTTTTTCTATTTTCCGTCATGGATATGCATCGGTGGATATTCAAGCCTAAAACATAGTGATGTTTTGTTAAATTCGTCACAAGCCGGCCCACAACGCTGTGGCATTTTAGCAAATTCATCACGATCAACAAATTAAAAATGGTCATATCGTGTATGGAAAAAATAGAGAAATTGGAAAATAAAAAAACAGCAATGACCAAGTACCGAACCTTGAACGTTTGGAAGTGAACAGATTGGTCTTGCCCTTGAGCTAGGTGTTGTTTTGTTTGTCTACTTGGACTTCAGCCTATTTATAGGCATTTATGGGCCCTGTTGCCTACAAGGCAACCACACAGCCAGGACAATACTTCGTTTGCATTGGACTTAATGCATTTGCATGTAGATAAGATAGTTTTCTGCTTGTGTTACGTGGCATTCCAGTCAATATATCAGTAAAGAATAGTGAAATTAAATCCGGAAAAAATTATGCCATTGTGGAGATTCGAACCTGCAACCACTAGGCTACAGCATGAGTAGTCAAACAATTTGGCAATAATTTAGTTTTATCAGCAAATGCCACATCAGCAGACACATCAGCTACCACATCATTGTCCACATCATCAGCCACGATATTGTCCACGTAAGCCGCCATGTTAGCATCTTTATCCACATCAGCAGCCATATCTTCATGATTATCCATATCATTAGCCATGTCAGCCGCTATGTCAACGTCCATGTCACTTATGGGTGATGTGGCTCCTTCATTCATGATGAATACAAACTTACGTGGCAACCATGTGTGATGTTTATTTTCGTTATTGATATTAGGCTTGGGCTAGGATGCTCGGGCCCAAAGGCGCTTTATGACGGTTCAGAAATATCATAGATTGTGCTGATCTGTGACGATTATGAAGAAATGTCGACCGGTTTAATCTGTGACGCTCAATACATGACATTATCCGAAATCGTCACGGACACTGCACTATGACGGTTTTGCAGCAATCCATGATGAATTTATTCTGTCGCGGAATAAATAGTTCCCTGTAGTGTGTGTATCTGTTTGCAGGATTGAGAATTTGACTACTGAAGTACCAAACTCAATTCTTGGGAACACGTTATCCATGTTGACTCACACCAGCTGTTCTAGGAAGAAGCGAAAATAATCACTTAATTTTGTCTGTGCATAAATTTGATTTTGACTTGACCTTTCTTTTGTTTACTCATATTGTGGCAGTGTGCTTCCAATTAAATTGTCCGTATTTTGCTGCATTCAACCTCTTTCGTTTGTCTCCCTTCTGCTGCGAAATTTGTTTCAGCTAATTAAGACATCTGTACAACCAAATTTGACATCAGGGATGATCATGTGACCGAGTAATGTGGTCTCCGAGTTAGCAACGTTAGGGGACGCACAAGTGCAGTATATGCTCTTTAATTTCGGTGTCTATTCGTAAATAAGAAAGAAGTATGTGCAACCAACTCTTGTGGAAGGAGACATACAGCATCGGTCTATGCAATGCATGGCTGTTTAATTGTACAGATGAATGCAAATGCTTATTCATTGTGCTCATCGACACGAGAGGCGCACTGTAAGTGACGTACAGATAAGAGCATCTTCAAAAGTCTTTTTAAAATCTACGTTCTAAATCATCATTTATAGAGTCATTTGAGTAAAAATTATTTTCTATATCTTTGTACTCTCCAACAACTTTTCTGTATCTTGTACGTAGTAGAGAGCAATTCTCGCTCTCCATCTTTGTCTAGCGAGAAATCTAGAATAGAGTAGGTCTATATTTAGATATTCAATTGAAGAGGTTGTTGAAGGATAATTTTTTAACCAAAATATCTATTTTAAAGATATAAAAAGTCTCTTGGAGATGCTCCAAGCGTACGTGTATATATGGAGCCCCCTATCAAGGCAATGTCTAAATCACAAGAGCGACAGTGCAGTTTCCCTCGGCCTTACTTTCTTCTTCACCTGATCTGTAGGTAGGTCCGTATGTCTCAACCTCACAACAATACATTCTAAGCACATTTGTGACACCCGGCCCAATTTGAATATGGTCCATTAGTGATCCATGAGTGCTGCGTGCATATATTTGGTACCACCGTGTTAGTTGAGCAAGGGTGGAGCCAACTTATAAGCCTTTGTCCTCCAGCCATAGCACCATCGAGGATGAAAGTGTGAGCAAGATGCTATGTGTATGCGGGCCCGCCCCTCGGAAGGGTTGTCTGTGCTGTGCGACTTTGGATATGTTGCGCCAACAGTGGACATGTGGTCGTGCCCTAAGAGGGGACGTTTCATGTTGCGCCGACACTGGACGTGCGATCGTGCCCTAAGAGGGGACATTTCTAGATACGAGTCATTGTGCGGGCATATAGCGCATGGCACGTGTGGGTACAGATGGGATACACGGCATGACATATGGCACCGGAACTAGATGTATGGCCATAGATCGAGTTGGACCGACGAGGACGTCGGTTCCTTTGAGGGGGTGTATGTGACACCCGGCCCAATTTGGATATGGCCCAGTAGTGGTCCATGAGTGCTGCGTGCACATGTTTGTATGGCATATGGCGTCGGCACTGGACGTATGGCCATAGAGTTGGACCGACGAGGACGTTGGGTCCTTTGAGGGGGTGTATGTAACACCCGGCCCAATTTGTATATGGTCCAGTAGTGGCCCATGAGTCTTTGACAGCCATAGTACCTTCGGGTTGACCCGTGTATAGCGAGGATAAAAGTGTAAGCAAGATGCTATATGTATGTGGGTTCGCCCCTCGGAAGGGCTGGGCTGTGCGGCTTTGGAGGACGGGGTGTGACAACATTGTTTACATTTTTTTGTTTGGCAGGTAGTGTCATCCCAAGTATGATATCAGGCTATCAGCATAGTCCCAAACCTATGAAGTTAAGGCCAATATTTCTTCGGAGAAATATTGAAACATGTCTCTGTTCGTCACCCATGCATGTCCAATTGATTTTGTTATTTTGAATTCGCAGTGGATTCATGAGAACTAACAAACCCACGAACGCACATTATAACTAACAAACCCACGAACACACATTGCAACAATTCAATAAAATGAACTAACTTACTTAAGAACCATCTGGTTAGTCTTAGGGAACTTTTACAAGCTCCTGCCTGGATGTTGTAAGGCAACCATGAGAAGCAGGACCTATCTTTAAAGCATAGATCAAAATAAGCAGAAGCAAGAGGAGGAGCAGAGGAGGGGGGGCCTCGGCGGGCGGGCGGCTGTGGCAGGGAGGAGCAGAGGAGGAGGGGGGGCAACCGGGAGACGCAGATCTTCCACCGAGGATGGGGGGTGGCGACTGGGACCGATGGGGGTGGAGGGCAGTGGCGCACATGGCGTCGGGCCGGCCCGAGGAGGAGGTGCAGAGGGGGGTGCTGGGCGGCTGGGGTGGGGTGGCGGCCGGGAGTCGGACTGGGAGGTTGGGATGGGTAGAGAAGGGAAACCCTAGAAATATTTTATATATGCAAGTAATTGGACCCACATGTCAGCGGGTCTGACGGGTTTGCGGGTTTAGAGTTATTCCCGCACCCGTACCCGCGGGCACAAAACTGGACCCGTATCCGTGCCTGTCGGGTTCGGTATCCGCGGGTACGCGGATATTCTGTACCCGTTGCCATCTTTAGTGGAGAGGAGGAGGGCGTCGGGGCGGAGAAGGGGGTAGGCAGCGGGCTGTAGCAAGGGAGAGGGCGACGAGGCAGAAGAGGTGGGAACCGTCGGGAGGCTTGCGGGGTGGGAGGCGGGTCGGGGGAGGCTCAAATCGCACGGGAGACGATCAGACGACTGACGTGCTGAGTTGGCAGAATGACCAAGGGAGGTAGGGGTAAAGATCACATCAAAAATTTATCTCCCAATTAATTTTTTTCAGGAGTAGAGATACACCAAGATGGGCTAGACATGCGAGTTGTTGCCATTTGAAGGGTCATGACCTAGAACCTAAAATTGAAGAATTAGACCGTGTCATCTTATACATTGACGTCCATTTCACCACCAAAGTGTCTCGGATTCCAATCAGGGGTAGCCTGCCATTTATGTTGGCTCTTCATTTATACCCGATACCTCGAAGGCTAGAATAAACTAAATAATGTGAGCCCACAATTGCCATGCATACCATCTTTTCTAGTGTACCTATCTAGATCTGCTTTTATGCTCTCAACATTCCACCATACTTTGGTTGTGGTACTAAATTGATAAGTGGACTAATATATATATATGCGCACACCGTTACTTTTGATCCATGTTTGATTGTAAGGTCAGTCTCAGTGTGAGTTTCATTCTACATAAATGATGTGTCGCTTAAGCATATATGATGACATGGCGGTTTACAATGTTTCTAACGCGCTGAAACTCTTCCACGTATCTATTGAGAAGTAGAGTTTCATTTCATCCAATTACTTGTCCAATTAAATATTTTCACATCATGTCTGAATTACATGCTATGGCTTAGCCTTAAAAACAATAAGATGAAACCTTGCATTATAGGGATTGTTTCATTCGTAGTTAATTTCATTCAAATTTGGACGGTGTTACTGGCTTGGAAACAGTGAAACAAAACCGGCCGCTAAGAATGACCAATACTCAAGTTTGTATGCGGTGGGAAGCGGCGAATAATTAAAGCATCTGTACTAAATCGCAGCCAGCGGGTGCATGTGCTTTATCCCTTCTGCTGCAATATTTGTTTCCGCTTTGTTGACAACAAAATTTGACATCTCGTGTGGATGATCATGTGATTAAGTAATGTGGCAGCCGTCTAGCCGAGTTACAAGTATTTTGAATATTTAATTATGCTAATTAATTATTCATCGTGATGGTGATTAGATGATCAAACAAATTTTATTTTTGCCGAGATTATTGATTACTTATCTCGGCCTTTAGTTGAGATGTAGTGTTGATAATATAATGATCAGTTTAATGAAAACACTGGCAAGAGAACCTAGATGCCTTTCGGAGTACGACCAGTGTCTAATTGGTCAGCCAGCTACGTGATGATGAATATATATTGCTAATGGCTTATTAGTTTAATTAGAAACGAGAGGGAGAGATTGACTACCGTCAAACTCAGCTAGTTCGTCTTCTTGTGTGGAGCTGAATAGCTGATCCGACACCAAGACTAGACCATTAGAATTACCCGCCATGACAGGCAAGACCTGCGTGTTAGTCCTGATATGACGAGCCGCCACTCGTCAAATTTGACCGCGTCATTTTTTGGTCCTTGGTTGACCCTGGCTTGTGATAGAATCTGGTATGATATAGAACGTCTGCTTTGAAGTTTAGATGAGGGATTATGACTTTGGAAAGATCTGATCCAGGAAAACCGATCATAACGGATTTCTGAAACGGCCAGATCGGTTTTAAGTATGTAATCTGAGTTAGGAGTTGTATTTTATCTGATATAAAATTTGTTAGGGTTTCAACTCCTAATGGCGTAAGACTTCCAATCTCTAAATATAAATATAAAGGGCTACAGCCAATTCAGGGTATCCAATCGATCAAACACTAACCTAGCTTTTCTAACCCCATACAATTGTTCTTCATTTTGTCTCTACGGTATTTGAGGATGCTCTCGGTGTTTTGCTAACCCTAAAACAACTCAAGGTGCGCCTACTCCAACGGGATCCCTCTCGGGCTAGCGTACATCGGATCTTCATCGGGCACCCCGATGAAACCGGCCTCGTCGGCTTACCGAACCAGTTTGATTGGTTTCCGCAGCAGCGCTGCAAGATACGCCCCCATCATGATGTGGGTGACGTGCTCAGTATTTGATGCAGTATGCTTCTGCGTTAATATACTTTTTGGCAACTCCGCTAGGAAGAAAAAGCCGGTTGCCATGGCCGGTAAGATACCTTAGATCGGTGAGGTTGATGCCGAAAACATTGTATGGCCGAGGTTTGAGCATCTCTCGATCAAGAATCAGAAAGCTGTTGATGATATAAGAAGAAGATCCGAGAAGAGAAGGAGAACGAAATCTGAAAGTAGGAAGAAGAAGCTATGAAACATAATATGTCACACTTGTCCGTGAATGGACAAGGAGCTTTCATGAAGATCAAGGATGTCATCTACGATCCTCCACAACTTGAGGTAAAACCCTATATGAGTAAACAACCTGTTCTTGAAACAAAGATTGGTAATATTGTTGATGGCGCTGTTGCTGCTCATTTAAATAATAAGCTTGAATCTGTGGAGCAAAATATTTATAGTATATTTGATGCTCTCTTTAGTCAAATAGAGATCTAAATTGGTATAAAGTCAATCAATAGTGATAAATATGCATCTACTTCTAATTCTCATACTCTTAATACCTAGGTAATGCATTAGAGGATATATCAAATTGGCAAGCAAATAAAATTCCTATGGGAGCACCAATAAATAATATACAAAGCCGAACTATCATTGATGATTCGGCTAGTGAAGGGATTTCAGCTCTTGCTACTATTGCTATGGTAATTAATTTGGCCAACCAAATGCCTAGCTGAATTAATGAACCAATTTCACATCATAAAATTTTATATAGCTCACCCCTAATGTAAGTGTGCCATATAGCTCAACATGCACTTGAAACTACGCAACTTTTCCACATTCACAGAAGAGTTTCCATTTATTTCCCAGTAATAATGCTTAATTTGACTATTTGGTTCACATAGTCTTTGCATTTATGTCAATAGGTGTAGAGAGGTACAGGGATTGGGAAACACCACACACACATCTCTAATAATAGGGTCTACACAAGTTACCTGAATCAGGCGTTCTCTCAGAGCAGGGTTTGGATCTGTCAACAGACGCTTTGCTACATATGGATATGCAACCTAAATATGAGGAAACATAGAGAAAAGAATGTAAGTAAACACATAGAGAAAAGAATGTAAGTAAACACAGAAATGCAAATTGGTGTTTCCATGAGCTCAAAGGCAGCACACACCATACCTCAAGAAACTTAAAATCAGGCTTTAGTGTTAAGCAAATTCCTTCTTGCGTCAACAACGAACGGATAACCAAGGAAAACCTTTCTGGAATGCGGATTGGGTAGTTGTAGACGAGCTGATTGAACTTCCCTGTGATTTTAATTAACATTAAAAAATGAAGTATATTTTCCTTTGGATATTTTGAAATATCTGAACATATAACATGTTACAAAAAAACTTCTCATTAGTGGAAGGAAAAAATGTGTACTATACATGAATAAGCAACCATACAGAAATGCAGTAAAAAAATAATATTCGCAATTCATATGACCAAGTGCTAAAAAAATAAAGTAACAACACATTGAGATTTGAAAAAACAACAACTTGTGTACAGTGTGAGAAAAAGAAACAAACAAGCTTTAATTTGTCAGCGTCGACACAATTCTAACCATATCAACATACCAGTCACACTCCAGAAATTGAAATCTGCCAAGCCTTTTCCAGCTGAGTTTTGCCAAATGGCTTCCAGAGCTGGAATAATTGGGGCTACATCTGTTCCACTAGCGAGGAAACCCAGCCTAGTGAAGTCATTTGCCATTTCAGCGTAATCTTCATTGACAGCATGAACAACAGCATCGATTAGGATTTGTTTATTTTGCTGCACATAGGAGATAACAATGAAAAAACAGCATGTTAACCACTTTTTGTTTCCATGTATAACATGCAAATGTGACACTGCAAACATGAGTTCACAAAAGAGAAGGAATTCCATTTCGTGAAAAGACATTTGATGCAGCATTATCAGATACAAGGTAGAAAATGCATATATATAGACAGGAAAAAAAAGCAGCAATAACAATGTAACTAACTGTAAGTGCAAAGAATTCTACTACTAGACAAGAGCATTTTACAGACCTGGCTAAGGACGGCCACATTGCCAAAGTCGACATATGCAATCCGACCATCACGCATTGCAAAAATATTCCCAGGATGTGGACCTCCATGGAAAAGACCAAATTCAAGTAACTGACGCAAGGCAGCACTTACTCCAACTGTGAGAAAGCCTTCCACATCAATTCCAGCTTCTTTTATAGCCTGCATGAATGAATTTGGAATCAGTGCTGCTAAAGATTCACCATGAACTATTGCACACTTGAAATAAACAAACAACTTTATGGATGGTCAAACCTGTGGGTTCGTACATCTAATTCCATCTATCCACTCCATCACCAGAACACGAGAACCTGAGAGCTGCTTGTACACTTGAGGTATCTTAACAGTTGGATCATCCTTAAAATTTTCTAGGAAATCCTCGATATTTGTAGCTTCCTAATATGATGCAAAAGGCAATTAAAAACATTAGCCTCCTATAAAATTATCAAAAAGGAAGCAAAGATAAGTAATTTAATGTTGAAACAGAATAAATGCACTTTATATTAGGAACATGACAGCGGTAACAGCTAATTTGCTAAATTGACAATGACAGTTAAATGCTACAAAGATACTTACAAGAGTGTAATCAAGTTCTTCCAAAAGTTTTTCACTAAATTCATCAACAATAAGCTCTGCGTTGCACCCTAATTTCTGAAGACTAATCCCATTCAAAAATGAAGCCAGAGTGCGGAACAGAAAAAGGTCTCGGTATATTATTGGTTCAATCCCTGGTCTCTGAACCTGCAATTTCAATGACATAAATCAAATAGATAAGTATTGATTCCCGGAGCACATTTAAGCATTTGGTTCATGACATGCGAAGTGTACAGAGACACAATTACCAGGGTATACTTATACAGTTATACTCATCCTTTTTTAAAGACCATACTTAGAAAAAAAATAATGTGTCTAGATAGAAAAAGAATAGTAAAGGTAATAAAAGAAGTAAACTGATAACAGAAACAAAGTGAATATAGGAACCTTAATAGCAACATCCTCGCCAGTTTCTCTTAGTGTGGCGCGGTAAACTTGGCCCAAACTAGCAGCTGCTATTGTCTCTGATGAAATTTTGCTGAACAATCTCTCTAGAGGCTGTCCAAGTTCCTCCTCAATTATGGCAAAAGCCACCTACCAAGTATTCAGCAACAAACTCAACTTGGTTAATCACTCTAATTTCATCTGCACATACTCTAATATTATCTTGAAGAACAAATATCTGCTGTAACCATATACCTGGTTAGGGACTGGAGGAACATCATCTTGCAAGATGCAGAGTTCATTCATATAATCCTCTCAAATAATATCAGGCCTGTTTGCTAGAACCTGAAGAACAGAACCAAAGAAAGTTAGGACGATTGTGTAGGAAAGATAGGACCAGTGATTCCTATTGTACAATGAGATGTATCCTTTATCATCAAGGCTAAATGATATGACCTGTCCTGCTTTGATGAAAGATGGCCCCAGATCACATAAAAGATTGTGAAGCTGGCGGGCGCGATATGGAACAATTTCTTCATCCCGTCCAACCAAGAAATCATACATTAGAGATGACCAGTAAAATCCGAGTTTCCAAATTATCTACACTCCCCGACTAGCGAGGGATAGTATGGAGCCTCTTGAATCCAATACCTTTTTCCTGACCTAGAAATTGTAGAAATGCACACAATTAAAATAACTTTTAGCAAGTCAATCCTATAAACATAAAAGCTTGCAGATTTCAGTACCATTTCTGGAGTGTACTTTCGGAATGGGATACAAACACCACGTTCAATATCAAGTTGCTCCATTGCACTGCTGGGTTTGTTGCTGGATATACTTTTGAGACCTGAGCCGCTGCTGCGTGGAAGTTGGGTTACGCTTTGAGATGAGACTGGAGCACTAGTTGATGCAGCATTCATGACACAGAGGGTTGATCGCCTTCTCCTTTGGGGTGATGTGGAGATTGACCTCACAAATCCATGGTATGATGCTCGTCTGTTAGGAGTTACTGTTTGAGACCACTGCGCTGAAGTCCAGATACATGCCGTGCAGAGCTCCATCTTGGGCCTCAAGTTCCGATATCTAGAAGAGATGGCAAACTACATCAGCAAACTTTAATCCCTACTTATGGAGCGTCATTACAGCACTACTTTCCTAAAGTTAATTGTATAAGAATAAGAATAACAATCTGTTCATCTGTCTCTGACCTTTTTTTTGTGAATATTGACATCAGATTAGGTGACATTTTGAACATTAGTTTGTGCAGGTTCGCAGTTTAGAAATGGCAACAATTGAGCATGGAGAAGGGAAGCTCTCTCGGCTGCCATGGACTGAAATCCAACTCTCCTATGTAGTTTTTTTTGGAATTTGGAAAGAACATTCACGGACTCAAATGCAGATTTCTTCATTCTGCTACGCTGTTGCCTTGCCAAACAACATTTTTGATAGGTAGATATGCAACTAATTGGAAATCACCACCTCAGGTGTATTAAGGGTGGTGTAATCAGGACACAGTAAACTTCAAGCAAGATATAGCACATAAATGCAAATTGGCGCTTAGCCATACACTATTAAACCTCCAAAACAAAAATTACTTGGTTAGTTTCTCCTAACAATTGGAAAAGGGGGAAATAGAGAAGAGAAGAAGGGCCCGTCCCCACGTTTTTCCTCCCCGCTCTCTCCCTCCCCGCCGGGGCCGCCAATTGACCCGCCGGCCGTCGAGGGTCTCCCGTGCCGGCACCGACGGCGTGGCGCCCCAAAGAAAACAGAAAGGATAGAGCAGCAACAGAGGGAGCTCTGAACACTCACCTTCGGCGCTTGCCGACACAGTCGCCGGCGACGGAATCGGCGGCGAAAACTCACTCCTGTCCGCAGCTCCCACGAATTCTTGGGGGCGAACTCGATGGATTCCTTCGGCGCCGAGCCGCGCACTCTCTCGCGCGCTCCTGTTTACCTGGACACGCCCTCGATTTGGGTAGGGAAAAAATGGTTTTCTTTTCCTTTTCTTGGCACCCTTTCTGTGGCGCCGAGTGGAGGAGCACACGCAGCCGTGGCCATGGCGAATTGGCGATTGGCGAAGATGGGTGGAGTCGATGCTGGCCACTCAGTGTTACGGCGTGGCCACGTCACCCGTGCCCAAACTGGGGGGAAGAACACTGAGTGGCCACGTCACCCGTGCCCAAACTGGGGGGAAGCCTTGCTACCCACAGCCACAAGTACGGTGCCCGCTCCCTGATCGCTTCGAGTTGGACCACGGGAAATTTCCAAATTGGGGAAATAGATAGGATTTGGACTAAACCTTGAGCTTCCGTAATTAAACACTCCATACATTATCTTCCACCTCCGTGGGACGAGAAATATCTAGCTTTCTCTGTCTTTAGTGTGTTTTTTTCGGGGTTGGGATACTGAAGATGCTCAAAAGAAAAGGCTTGGGCCTGGCGTTTGGTTCAGGCAAACTGTGTTATGAGACGCGCGTGCTGAAATTTGATAAGCATTTTCAAAAAAATTACCAAATACTCTCTAAGAATCCCCAAAAAATTTCAATTGTATCTTAGAATATTGTGTTTCTTTGTCAGAAATATCTATTTTTCTAACAAAGCACTAAAGTTAGACATCAACCAAACAAACTACGCTATGCTTTTGCGGGTATATTCGGTGGCATGATTTAATTCTCACTTAGGACAAAGAACAGAGGATAATGGGACCACAGGAATCTTCTGAGCAGAATCAACGCCGGCGCCCAGCACTCCTCAAGCCAAGTCATGTCAACCACCCCCTCCACTTCTTTTTACTCTGGGTAGTGTGGTTGACTAAGGATAGAGATACTTAAGAAAGATAATTGTAGGTATTACCCGCTTGCTTCGGGTACCGGTTTACACCTGGTCTGCCAAGCATATCCGACTATTAGCTCTACGACCAATCCAAACGTGGGGGACTAGGAAGGACGGACAGGGCTGTCACCACCGCCACCTACCCCGATAGACTGTGGGAAAGGGTAGCAAATAAAGGCGACTTCAAACCTAGACACCACGTCTACGCTATCGATCACTACTTCTAATCCCGGCAAGACTCCGTCTTAAGACTCAAGTCCTTAGGCTAGAAGCAAACATCCGAGGACGAATGATGATCCTACAAGCGAATGATAACTAGAACTTAACCTTGATAAGTACTCACTACCGTAGACGAACCCAGATACTTAATCAAAAGAGGTTCGTATCCGCCGAGATACAAGTAGAGGAAGGCCGACAACTCCGGCTCTCCTCCCAAACGTCTCCTCCACACACTCCCTAACCTACTCTACAAAGTAGCTCTAAAAGGGTGGAGCCCCCTACTTCTTCTCTTCTCCAAAATGTTGTGTGTTGAATGAGGGGGAGAGGGCCTCCTTTTATAGCCTCCCAGGGTGGTTCCCGCCATCTTTAAGTATGGAAACCTTAGCCACGGTCTTGAGGAAGCGTAAGGGGTAATCCACGTCAAAGTGCACCTGGACAGGAACCCATCTGGGTTCGGCCGACCCTAGGTGAACCTCCCAGGCTTTGCATTCCTCAGGTTGGCTGGCAGGTGGGCCCTAGTGTTAATCCTTGGTGATTCATGCTTTGGCGCGCCTGTTTGGTCTGCAAGATGGGCCCTTGAATCTGTGTGCCTGCTTCTGATTGGTTGGAGGTGTGTTTCTTGGCCTCTTGGGTTGTTTGCTTCAGGACGTGGGCCCTATGATTCATGTGCTTGCATAGAATGCTCTGAAATATACTTTTTTGTTTGTTTGAACATGGTTTTCCTCTGTATGCAGACACGTTAGATAGGTTTTGTTGTGATTTGGATCCTATTTGAGCAGTTTTGTCCACTTTTGCACTTTGGCCCTATCTTTATACGTATTTACGTATAGGTCCCCGTAAGAAGGAGTTGATTGACGTCCCGGACGACTAGAAGACCCAAGAGGCCCAGGAAGACTATGAAGAGATGCCAGGTTCATACCCATCTATGATCTGATTAGGCATTTCTTGCTAGATATGCTATCGCTTTATTTTCTGTTATGATGAGATGAACCTGCATAGCCTACTTTTATGCTTAAACTCCTTGTACTCCTATTTACCACGTTGAATCTATGAGATGCCTTGCCTTGCATGTGTATGTGTGGTATATGGTCAAATAGTCTTGGCGTGAGTGGAGATACACTTCTGAGCAGTTGGTGATTAGGAGCTTCTAGCTGGGCCGAGTGAATTAACCTGATCCTCGGATCTGGGGCTTGGTGTGTGTTGGGCAGACCCTACGGAGTATCTGTTGCGGGTACATTCTTTCTAATTACTTGTGATACTTGAGGAGTTTGGGGGCCATACCTGTAATGGGTGCCATCGATGGATCGTTGCGGCGGATGCACCTTGTGATGAAGATACTCACCTTGGCACTTAAAGCTGAGTTAGTGGACCTGGTGTGACGCCCCGAAAATTTACTTAATTAAATCATGCGCTAGAGTAATTCGTAAAAACGGTTAGACGTCAAAACCCCAACCCTAATCGGATCGCTGTCCCGTTCCGCATCGCTCGCGACCGCCCGCCGTGATTAGCGCCGGCGCGACTCCTTTCTTTCTCTCCTCGCGCGAATACTGCGCGCGTGGCCGACCGGCCGCGGCTGCAGCCGCGATTGGCGCCGACGCGTTTTCTTTTCCTCGCTGTTCCCCTCGCGCTGCGCGCTTCCCCGCGCGTGGCCGACCGGCCGCGGTCACCGCCGCGACCGGCGCCGGCACTTCTCCCTCCCTCTTTTTCTTTTCTCTCTTTCTCCCTATTTCTTTTCCTTTTCCCTTTTCTTCCCTTCCCTTTTCTTTCTTTTCCCTTTTTCTTCCTTCCCTCCCTTTTCTTTTCTCCCTCCTTCCTTCCTGCCCCTCCCTCTTTTCCCTCTGCTCCCGAGCGCCACACGCCGCGCGCTGCCGTGCCGCGCACGCGCTCGCCCCCGCGTGCCCCGCGTGGCCGTGCGCCACGCCGTGCGCCGCGCCGTGCCCGCGCCCCGCTCTGGCTCGCGCCTCGACGCGCCGCGCGCGCACGCGTTCGCGCCCGACCCCGCAGCGCCGCGCCGCCCGCCGCTACGGCGCCCCGCGACGCAGCGCCGCCCGCCGCTGCCGCGCCCGCCCCGACGCGCCGCCCGCTGCTGCCCCACACCGCCGCCGTCCTGTACTCGCATCGCACGCCGCGTCACGACGCGGGCAAACGGACGAACGCCATTAAGGCGCCCCGCACCGCTCGCCGGCCTCCATTGCCGCACCCCGGCCTCCACCGCCTCGGCCGCCTATAAATAGGGCCGAGGGGCACCCCCGGCACCCCACGACCGCCGCCTCACGACCAGCCCCTCGCCTCCACCGCCCTAACGCCGCCCCCGCCGTGCTCCCGAGCCGCCGCCGCCCTCTCCCGTCGACCAGCCTCCACGCGCCACCCCAGCCCGAGGTGAGGCCGGGAATCAAACCCCCTCACCTCCCTCTCCCTTTTGCCCCCATTCCCGGCCGCCGCCGCACTCCGGCCTGCCGGAATCGGCCGGCGCCCGAGCCCCCTTTCCCTCCCCTGTTTTCTATCAACGGGAGGAGGAAGAAGGAGGGCAAGTTTGCCCAAAACCCCCTGCCTTTTCCCTATTTCTCTCAAGAGCCTTTCACTCTTTACATTTGTTCGCGAAAGAAACCCTGCCCTTTTTGATAATCCAAGATACACCCCCCACCATATAAACCTAAAATCAAATAAACTTTCCACCACCTTTTAATGAGCCTCAAACATTCTCTAAAAATTACGACCAAGTCCTTTCCATACCGTATATAGTTACGAATAGGCCCCTGGACCCCGTTTAAACCCTAAAACCTTCTTTAGCGCGTCATTTTATGCGCGAAATGACCTCCGATCGACCCGAAACTTTACCACGCCCTTTCTACTATAGTTTTAGCCATGCCATTAAGAAATCACCCAGAAATATTACCCCTATCCCCGTAACTAAATTATTTCCGATTCAAGCTCATCGATGAAAGCTTTTAGTTCTTGCGCTTGATTGTGTGTTTGCTTGCTTGCGTCGTAGGACACGGAGTGAACGAGGAAGGTCCCGACTGTGACCAAGTGAACGAGAACCAGTACTGCAACCCCGAACCCGAGGGACAGTGCTTCGATCAGGACCTCCCGCAAGGACTGGACGATGGCAAGTTCAATCCCACCCTTTGATGCATGTTTCTGTCCTAGTTTTTATAAACACAACCCAATGGCCTGTTTTATAACATTGCATGGTTTTGCTTGCTGAAAACACGGTAGGATAGCCACCCTTGTTTGTGATAGCCATACCTTGACCACCTGGTTTTATAAAGAAAATGTGTGTGTGGGAAGGGATAAAATGTGGTTTTGAAAGACGAGTTAGACGGGATGGATGGCATTTCTGTGTGAGTTGCCGTTGGTGTGCTCGTACCTGTGTGGTTGAGCGAGGAAGGGAGATATCCATCTTGTCACCCCTAAGGACCGAGTTGGTGTGACATCTCACCTAGCTTTCTGTCGTGCAAACCACTTGACCGTTGTATGGGCAACGGCTTAGCATAAATCCCACTAGTTAGTCTGATAGCCATCAGGAGTGCTGAGAGCAACGGGTGATCAAGGAGAAGGGATAAGCTCTGTGTGACTTATGCCCTGGTTAAACCTCGGTGATAGGTTGAGTAACCCCTTGGTGGATCCCGTGATGGCTAGTCAGGTCTAGCTAAGGTGGGTAAGGGCTTTGATGGGATCTGCACCGGCACTAAGGTGTTCGTGCTGTGGTACCCCACCTGTGGGTAAAGTTGCACACCTCTGCAGAGTTAAGATCTATTCGAATAGCCGTGCCCACGGTATTGGGCAAGTTATGGTGTGGTCACATAACTAGAGTTTCTCTCTGGGAATGGTTGGGCCGGTGTGAGTTGTTTGGAAAGTGTCCGGCAGTTGTGCCGTGTGCTACGGCGGACGGGGAGTCCGGTAGCAGTTTGAAACTTGGATCCTGTGTGGATCAACACCATATACTCTCTGGTACTATAAAGTTGTTTTGAAAATGTTTTAAACGAACCCTTGCATACAACCGAGCTTTCTGCAAATGAACCCTAGCTGTATCCTTGAATTATCCGGTGCATTTAATTCTGTTATTCCCCCTCCGTGGGTGTGATTGGACTTGCTGAGTACGTTTGTACTCACCCCATTCTTACTTTTACAGTGGACGACCCAGACTACGTCCCCGAAGACATCGAGTAGGGTTTCGTCCTACCCCCGGCCTTGCCTGTGGTTAGGGCCACCGCTAGGATCCCGCATGGCGCAAGACTCTGATGATCCTCTTTTCGTAGCTAGTGTAGTGGTGTGGGTTCTAGTTGTAATCCTCGCGATAGTGGCGCTTCACTGCCCATTACCGCGTAGAATTATACGGTGATGTACCATCTGATGTAATAAAAGTGTTATCAGCCTCCTGGGACTGATAAAGCAACACTTTTAAGTCTTCCCTGATGGGGGGACGCTTCAGGTGGTATCAGAGCCGTAGGCTGGCCGTAGGACGTGACCCTAGGAACGAGACCCTCTTTTAAGCCCTAGGATTTGCCCTGACTGAGCCTTTTTTCACGAACACTTACCACTGGTCTTTGCCTTGTTCCAGATGGCTGGCAATGGATGGGTTAGCGGAATCTGCCACGCAGAGCCCGGCCTCCCCAAGTTACTGTTGCTCAGCCTGGAACGCGTTGGGGTCATGGGGCCACCGGAGTATGCCTACCGAGAATACATCTCCGGAGGCACCCTTCGGTGCGACATGATGGTTTTTATGGAGAGAAGCACCCGCTACCCTGAGGTGGACCCTTGGTTCATCTCCACCACCGGTTTTCGCTTCCCCGACACCTACCGAAAGGCCACCCGTAAAGCCCTGCGATGACTGCGTGTGATCTATAGGCACTACCTTCAGTGGACTCCTATGGGATTTTTCCCACCCACTGAAGGAAGAGGACGCACTTGGATTGCCCGGATGAGAGGACTTGGACGAGAAGAGAAAGACCTAGAAGATACGGTCTCCCACCTATCCATCTACCTTACTGGCTTGGATGCACTCTACCGCGAGCAGGCGGCACAACTGAAGAAGCTGATCCATGGGATTGAAAAGATAACCCAGGAGCTGGAGGAGCAACGGACTAGAGCCGCAAACGCCGAGTATTCCTCAGCCGCCCTCCAAGCCCAGATGCAAGAGTACGAGAACCGCAACGGCATAGGTGGATGGATAGAGGAAGAAGAAGAAGAAGAACCCATGGAGACCCATTGGGATAAAGGCACTCAGACCGAAGATGAGATGGATCGGTGCCTCCCAATAAAGAAGCGCCCTATCAGGATCGAGGAGGAATCCCCATGATAGGATTAGCACTCCGAACTAGAACCCTACCCTAATGACCACGTATCCATGAAAACTGTACCATCCCTGTTGCAATAATAAATGTTATCTACTCCCTTTTGTACCTGTGCTAGATTGTTTACCCTATCCTTGTTTCAGATGGCTGAGGAAGGATGGACCCAGGCCGATTGCCAAGATGCACCTGGCTTTCCCAGCCTCTTGATCAACACCCTGGAAGACCTTGGCGTTACGGAGCGCCCAAGGTATTACAGCCGAGAGTACGAGCACCATGGTACCCTCCGCTACAGGGTGATCCTGGTCATCGCCAGGAGCAACCGCTACCCCGACATCCAGCCTTGGCGAGCGACCGCCACGGGGTTTAGACACCAAGACACCTACCCCTTGGCCATCAGAAAAGCACTCCGTTATTTGTGCCGGATTTTTGAAGAACACCTCGCCCCCACACCAGCGAAGTTCTTCCCGCCGGCCATCAGAACCCCAGTCTGGGAAGCACGCATGAGAAATCTGGAACGACGCCGCCATGAAGAAGGCCCCCTATACCAAGTGGCTACTTATCTAGCCGCCTTGGACCAACTCTTTGATGAGCAAGCCAACCTCCTGAGGGAGCAGATCCATCGAGCCGAGCAAGCAGAGCTCGCAGTGAGACTGCAACAGGTCCGAGCCGCCCACGCCAAAGCAAGAGCCGCAGCCGCAGTTAGCAGCGAAGCAGTTGCCCAAGAAAGCCATAGGCAGGCCCGAGACCGGCGTATGCAAGATTGGACCCAAAGTGGAACACCAGTCCCGGCAATTGGGGAAGACCATGTTCTACTCGGGACACCCGTCATAGGGTGGGGATCACTCTTCGGAAACCCACAGGCCCCACCCGAGAACCCTGAAAGTTCTGCTGCCGCTGCTGAAAGGGATGCTGTAGGGCAACCCGTGACAAATGGAAATCCAGAGGACGGCGAGCAAGGATCACTCACACTCCCTGCCCCAGAAGAAGGCACGCCCCGCGAGTAAAATGACCGACACCACCCTAGCAATGTACCCCCAGCCCCTTTTGCTTAAGACGTACCCTTGGGAATGATCCCGGACGAGTAGTGCGAGACCTGGTTGTGCCCCCTTGCAATAATAAAGTTGTTTGTGCTTGTTGTTTGTGATGTTGTGTGTTGTTGTGTGCTGCTTATTTAGGTAATTACCGGCAGGAGGTAGATTCTGCCTTATATACGAATTAAACAACTTAAACATCACATAATAGTAACCCCACTCTACCCAATCAACAGATGGTTCCCCGGAGCGTCACGAGGGCCTCCCGTAGCCGGAACCCCGCAACCGCTGGTGCCAGAGCACAGCCTGCTGGACAAAACCCTCCTCAGGCAGAACAAGAAGTAAGCCAGAACCGAGGAGAAAATCAAGGAGAAGAGCAACTACCACCACCCCCACCCCTCGGAGACCTGGCACAGATAATCCACAACCAGACCCTAATACTGGAAACCCTGGCCAACGCCCTCGTTAACCGGCAACCCCGAGGGCAGAACATGAATGACAAGCTGACAGCTTTTCTGAGGACTAAGCCGCCTACCTTTGCCGGATCCTGCAACCCTTTGGATGCAGACGACTGGTTACGAGTGATCCAGAGGAAGCTCGAACCGTTCGAATGCCAGGACCGAGACAAAGTCCTTCTGGCAGCCCACCAACTCACCGGAACCGCATTAGCTTGGTGGGAGAATTACTGTGCTGCAGCCGAGGATGCCTCTACCATCACTTGGGTGGAATTCGTGAGAGAATTCCGCCGATATCACATCCCCTCGGCCACGATGAAGCGCAAGGCGGATGAATTCCACGCACTACAGCAAGGAAACATGACGGTGGAAGAGTACACCCACCGGTTCATAGAGTTGGCCCGATATGCACCGGAGGAAGTGAACGATGATGACAAGAAACAGGATATGTTCAAGAAGGGACTGAGCCCAGAACTCCGGACCTTGCTCACCCCTCAGATCTACCCTGACTTCAACACCCTGATGAACAAGGCTATCCTTACGGAAAGGGCCAAAACTGAAGAGAAGAAGGAGAACAAACGTAAATTCCTGGAGAGTAAGGCCCGCCAACAAGACCGCTACCAAAAGCCGAGGAGCTCCAGCTACATTGCACCAAGATCTCAGGCCCCGATGCAGTATAGGACTCAGTCTCAAGTGACAGGATCACAGGCCCCGCCCAGGAGTCAGAATACCACGAGGGCCCCGCAGAGCAATGCAAGCCAGGTCGCTCCCGAAAACAACAATGTTAGGGCCTGTTTCAACTGCCGCGAGATAGGGCATTACATTGCCAATTGCCCTTATGCCAAGAACAAGCCGGCTACATCAGCCTTCTCCAACACGGTGAATGGACCCAGACCAGCCCTGACTGGTGCCAACCGTGTGCCCGTCCGCAACAATGACAACAGTCAGCAGACGAAGCAACCTCAGCAATCATTTGGACGAGCCCGCGTCAATCACATCGATGTGCAGGAGGCTCAAGAAGCTCAGGGCGTAGTGCTCGGTGAGTACCTAGTCAACTCAGCCCTGGCAACAGTACTATTTGATTCTGGAGCATCGCACTCGTTCATATCCTCAAGCTTTGTGGGAAAACACAAAATACCTACAGTACTACTAAAAACCCCCTTATTAACCCGGACGCCTGGAGGCGACATCAATTGTCAATTAGGTTGTTCACAGGTAAGAATCAATTTAAGTGGGGTAGAATTTCTAGCAGATTTGGTAGTACTTAAGTCTGGGGGAATAGACGTGATTCTTGGGATGGACTGGTTAAGCCGACACAAGGGACTCATAGGCTGTACTGACAAAGTGGTACACCTAACAAACCCCGAAGGAGTACAAGTGATCTGCCATACCCGGGATAGTAATTTTGACCCAATGGTATTTAGCGTGGAAGCCAAGCCCTTAGAAGGAGTCCCGGTAGTGAACGAATATCCAGATATCTTCCCCGAAGAACTTCCCGGTATGCCGCCGGACAGGGATATAGAGTTCGTCATAGACCTCATTCCCGGAACCTCCCCCATAGCCAAGAGACCCTATAGGATGGCGGCATCTGAGTTGACAGAATTAAAGAAACAACTAGAAGAACTACAACGAATTGGTTTCATCAGACCAAGCTCGTCACCATGGGGAGCCCCAGTCCTATTTGTCAAGAAGAAAGATGGGAGTATGAGGTTGTGTGTAGATTACCGGGCACTGAACAAGGTTACCATTAAGAATAAGTACCCTCTCCCCAGAATTGATGACCTTTTTGACCAGCTAAAAGGAGCCAAGTACTTTTCCAAGATCGATCTAAGGTCAGGATATTTTCAGCTCAAAATTAGGGAAAGTGACATCCCTAAGACAGCTTTTGTCACCCGCTACGGGCAGTTTGAATTCACCGTGATGTCCTTTGGACTGACCAATGCCCCTGCCTATTTCATGAACCTCATGAATAAAATATTTATGGATGAGCTAGATAAGTTTGTCGTAGTCTTTATTGACGACATACTTATCTACTCCAAGAGTATTCAGGAACATGAGCAACATCTGCGGGTAGTATTGGAAAAGCTGAGAGCACATAGGCTATACGCTAAGTTTAGCAAGTGTGAATTCTGGCTGGAGAGAGTAGCTTTCCTTGGACACATTCTGACTGCGGAAGGCGTAGCAGTGGACCCGGAGAAGGTCGAAGCCGTTTCCAACTGGCAGCAACCAACTAACGTTAGTGAAATCAGGAGCTTCCTTGGATTAGCTGGGTATTATCGGAGATTTATCGAGGGATTTTCCAAAATAGCCCGACCCATGACGGAACTTCTTAAAAAAGAGAAGAAGTTCGCCTGGACAGAAAATTGTGAAAGAAGTTTTCAAGAATTGAAGCAAAGGTTGACAACCGCCCCAGTACTGACCCTACCGGACATTCATCGGGACTTTGTCATTTATTGTGACGCATCCCGACAAGGATTAGGGTGTGTTCTGATGCAGGACGGGAAAGTCGTTGCATACGCTTCCCGCCAACTCAGGACTCATGAGCAGAATTATCCGACCCATGATTTGGAATTGGCAGCCGTAGTGCATGCCCTTAAAATTTGGAGACACTACCTGATCGGAAATAAGTGTGAGATTTACACCGACCATAAGAGTCTGAAGTATATTTTCACCCAGCCGGATTTGAACTTAAGACAAAGAAGATGGTTGGAATTGGTCAAGGACTATAATTTGGAAATTCACTACCACCCTGGTAAAGCGAACGTGGTAGCCGATGCCTTGAGTCGGAAATCCTATGGACCCAAAGATGACCATCTGCGTGAGGAAATGGCACGATTAAATGTGCACATTATTCCTCGAGGTTCCAGCCAAGTGCTAAATGTCCAATCGACACTAGAGGATAGAATTAGAGAGGCCCAAAGCGCGGATCAAGAATTAGTAAAAATCTGCAAACAAACTGGGGAAAACAAAGCACCGGGTTTCCGAGTGGATGACAAAGGAACGTTATGGTATGAGGATAGAATTTGTGTACCCCAGGATGGAGACTTCCGGCAGATAATCATGGACGAAGCACAACTCGGCCTACTCCATCCACCCAGGATCCACCAAAATGTATATGGACATAAAGCAAAAATATTGGTGGAATGGAATGAAGGCGGATATTGCACGATTTGTGGCCCATTGTGATACCTGCCAAAGGATCAAGGCCGAACATCAAAAGCCGGCAGGATTATTGCAACCCTTGCCTATCCCGGTTTGGAAATGGGATGAGATAGGAATGGACTTTGTAGTAGGTCCACCCCGATCACAGAAGGGACACGATTCCATATGGGTAATAGTGGATCGACTCACTAAATCGGCTCATTTCATACCCGTACGGACCACTTATGGTGGAGAAAAGCTGGCAAAACTCTATGTGGAAAATATAGTGAAGTTACATGGAGTGCCTAGCAGAATTGTCTCGGATAGAGGAACCCAGTTCACCTCTAGGTTTTGGAAAAGCTTGCATCAGGCCATGGGCACCAAGTTAGATTTCAGCTCCGCATATCACCCACAGACGGATGGTCAAACCGAAAGGGTGAACCAGATCATGGAAGATATGCTGAGAGCATGCGTCCTGACCTATGGAAATGATTGGGAACAGAGCCTACCTTATGCAGAATTCTCGTACAATAATAGTTACCAAGCCAGCTTGGGCATGTCGCCGTTCGAAGCCCTCTATGGAAGAAAGTGCAAAACCCCCTTGATGTGGTCGGAAGTTGGAGAACGTGCACTAGTGGGACCCGCACTTATAAAGGAAGCAGAAGAGAAAGTAGCGGAGATCCGCGAGAAATTGAAAGCAGCCCAGTCGCGACAAAAGAGCTACGTAGACAAGAAGAGGCGGGAAATAAATTTCAACCCGGGAGATTTTGTCTATCTCAAAGTCTCACCCATTCGAGGGACACGAAGATTTCAGGTACAAGGGAAATTAGCCTCTCGATACATTGGACTGTATCGAGTTCCGAAGAGGGTCGGAGCAGTAGCGTACCAACTGGAGTTACCAGAAGAAATGTCGGATATACACCCAGTATTCCATGTTTCACAATTAAGAAGGTGTTTGAGAGTCCCCGAGGGGGAACACGTACCGGTGGAAACAATAGACCTGCAACCGGATCTGCGATACCAGGAAGTACCGATCAAAATTCTGGACACTGTCACTAGGAGGACAAGAAACTCCGAAGTACGGATATGCAGAGTTCAATGGAGCAGACACGGAGTAAAGGAAGCAACCTGGGAACGCGAGGAGGCTCTAAAGAAGGAATTTCCCCATCTGTTCAGGAGCCGGCCGAATCTCGAGGACGAGATTCATTTAAGTGGGGTAGGTTTGTGACGCCCCGAAAATTTACTTAATTAAATCATGCGCTAGAGTAATTCGTAAAAACGGTTAGACGTCAAAACCCCAACCCTAATCGGATCGCTGTCCCGTTCCGCATCGCTCGCGACCGCCCGCCGTGATTAGCGCCGGCGCGACTCCTTTCTTTCTCTCCTCGCGCGAATACCGCGCGCGTGGCCGACCGGCCGCGGCTGCGGCCGCGATTGGCGCCAACGCGTTTTCTTTTCCTCGTTGTTCCCCTCGCGCTGCGCGCTTCCCCGCGCGTGGCCGACCGGCCGCGGTCACCGCCGCGACCGGCGCCGGCACTTCTCCCTCCCTCTTTTTCTTTTCTCTCTTTCTCCCTATTTCTTTTCCTTTTCCCTTTTCTTCCCTTCCCTTTTCTTTCTTTTCCCTTTTTCTTCCTTCCCTCCCTTTTCTTTTCTCCCTCCTTCCTTCCTGCCCCTCCCTCTTTTCCCTCTGCTCCCGAGCGCCACACGCCGCGCGCTGCCGTGCCGCGCACGCGCTCGCCCCCGCGTGCCCCGCGTGGCCGTGCGCCACGCCGTGCGCCGCGCCGTGCCCGCGCCCCGCTCTGGCCCGCGCCTCGACGCGCCGCGCGCGCACGCGTTCGCGCCCGACCCCGCAGCGCCGCGCCGCCCGCCGCTACGGCGCCCTGCGACGCCGCGCCGCCCGCCGCTGCCGCGCCCGCCCCGACGCGCCGCCCGCTGCTGCCCCACACCGCCGCCGTCCTGTACTCGCATCGCACGCCGCGTCACGACGCGGGCAAACGGACGAACGCCATTAAGGCGCCCCGCACCGCTCGCCGGCCTCCATTGCCGCACCCCGGCCTCCACCGCCTCGGCCGCCTATAAATAGGGCCGAGGGGCACCCCCGGCACCCCACGACCGCCGCCTCACGACCAGCCCCTCGCCTCCACCGCCCTAACGCCGCCCCCGCCGTGCTCCCGAGCCGCCGCCGCCCTCTCCCGTCGACCAGCCTCCACGCGCCACCCCGGCCCGAGGTGAGGCCGGGAATCAAACCCCCTCACCTCCCTCTCCCTTTTGCCCCCATTCCCGGCCGCCGCCGCACTCCGGCCTGCCGGAATCGGCCGGCGCCCGAGCCCCCTTTCCCTCCCCTGTTTTCTGTCAACGGGAGGAGGAAGAAGGAGGGCAAGTTTGCCCAAAACCCCCTGCCTTTTCCCTATTTCTCTCAAGAGCCTTTCACTCTTTACATTTGTTCGCGAAAGAAACCCTGCCCTTTTTGATAATCCAAGATACACCCCCCACCATATAAACCTAAAATCAAATAAACTTTCCACCACCTTTTAATGAGCCTCAAACATTCTCTAAAAATTACGACCAAGTCCTTTCCATACCGTATATAGTTACGAATAGGCCCCTGGACCCCGTTTAAACCCTAAAACCTTCTTTAGTGCGTCATTTTATGCGCGAAATGACCTCCGATCGACCCGAAACTTTACCACGCCCTTTCTACTATAGTTTTAGCCATGCCATTAAGAAATCACCCAGAAATATTACCCCTATCCCCGTAACTAAATTATTTCCGATTCAAGCTCATCGATGAAAGCTTTTAGTTCTTGCGCTTGATTGTGTGTTTGCTTGCTTGCGTCGTAGGACACGGAGTGAACGAGGAAGGTCCCGACTATGACCAAGTGAACGAGGACCAGTACTGCGACCCCGAACCCGAGGGACAGTGCTTCGATCAGGACCTCCCGCAAGGACTGGACGATGGCAAGTTCAATCCCACCCTTTGATGCATGTTTCTGTCCTAGTTTTTATAAACACAACCCAATGGCCTGTTTTATAACATTGCATGGTTTTGCTTGCTGAAAACACGGTAGGATAGCCACCCTTGTTTGTGATAGCCATACCTTGACCACCTGGTTTTATAAAGAAAATGTGTGTGTGGGAAGGGATAAAATGTGGTTTTGAAAGACGAGTTAGACGGGATGGATGGCATTTCTGTGTGAGTTGCCGTTGGTGTGCTCGTACCTGTGTGGTTGAGCGAGGAAGGGAGATATCCATCTTGTCACCCCTAAGGACCGAGTTGGTGTGACATCTCACCTAGCTTTCTGTCGTGCAAACCACTTGACCGTTGTATGGGCAACGGCTTAGCATAAATCCCACTAGTTAGTCTGATAGCCATCAGGAGTGCTGAGAGCAACGGGTGATCAAGGAGAAGGGATAAGCTCTGTGTGACTTATGCCCTGGTTAAACCTCGGTGATAGGTTGAGTAACCCCTTGGTGGATCCCGTGATGGCTAGTCAGGTCTAGCTAAGGTGGGTAAGGGGTTTGATGGGATCTGCACCGGCACTAAGGTGTTCGTGCTGTGGTACCCCACCTGTGGGTAAAGTTGCACACCTCTGCAGAGTTAAGATCTATTCGAATAGCCGTGCCCACGGTATTGGGCAAGTTATGGTGTGGTCACATAACTAGAGTTTCTCTCTGGGAATGGTTGGGCCGGTGTGAGTTGTTTGGAAAGTGTCCGGCAGTTGTGCCGTGTGCTACGGCGGACGGGGAGTCCGGTAGCAGTTTGAAACTTGGATCCTGTGTGGATCAACACCATATACTCTCTGGTACTATAAAGTTGTTTTGAAAATGTTTTAAACGAACCCTTGCATACAACCGAGCTTTCTGCAAATGAACCCTAGCTGTATCCTTGAATTATCCGGTGCATTTAATTCTGTTATTCCCCCTCCGTGGGTGTGATTGGACTTGCTGAGTACGTTTGTACTCACCCCATTCTTACTTTTACAGTGGAAGACCCAGACTACGTCCCCGAAGACATCGAGTAGGGTTTCGTCCTACCCCCGGCCTTGCCTGTGGTTAGGGCCACCGCTGGGATCCCGCATGGCGCAAGACTCTGATGATCCTCTTTTCGTAGCTAGTGTAGTGGTGTGGGTTCTAGTTGTAATCCTCGCAATAGTGGCGCTTCACTGCCCATTACCGCGTAGAATTGTACGGTGATGTACCATCTGATGTAATAAAAGTGTTATCAGCCTCCTGGGACTGATAAAGCAACACTTTTAAGTCTTCCCTGATGGGGGGATGCTTCACCTGGAGATGGAACTATATCAAACATGCACACCACTTATCCATTATGCAGGTGGATCCGGTCAGAGCTAGCTACGCACGGCACCAAGCCTATAGGAGAATAGGGTATCAGTGTAAGGGGAGGAGGTGTTGACCTCACATCTCCCGAGTAGCAGGATTCTATGGGATCCCGGTGTAGGAAGGCTTCATAGTCCCAGGGCGACTCCTCGCGGGAGAACGCACCCACCAAACCCAGGAAATCAGGATGGTGGCTGTAGCTGCTAGTTTCACAGTAGACCAATGTCTCATCGTTCAGTTAGGTTGCTCCTGGCTGGCTCTGATTCGAGTGGGTCCAAGTGTACAACCCCTGCAGGGTGAAAACTATAGTATAGCCACATACTCGGTCATGTACAACTCTTGATCCAGTTTCACTTTCATAGATTAGTGTTACTAATCTTCTATCTCCCTCTAGTGATGAATTCCTTCCTGGGGCAGCTGAGGTGCGAGGAGAGGGAGTTCTTGCACCGACTTGGTGGTTTTGGAAGGTGTGTCTAGATCGGAAACCTGGGATGTTGGGATAGCCCGTGTTAAGGTGTTTTGGATGATGATATAAACTCGCTTGCAGCTTGCATAGGAAAACCCCAGCCTTATCCTTTGGCTACTTTTTATACCCTTGCATTCCACTTAAAGCTTGCATGCGGATGGAGATATGAACCTATCCCGTCCTTGGTGATAGTTTGGTAGATGCAGGATCCGACCCGAAGATCAAGCCCGACGACGATGGATGAAACTAGGACAGCCCGTGCTACACTCAAGTTTGCCTATGGAGGAGAGACACCAAGATGAAAGATGCCCAGAAGCTTAGTTACCGCTTCCGTTTTCTGTTTATTTCATTTAGCCCAAGGGGCGTGTACTAGGAAACTCGTAATACAATCCTCTAGATTATGTAATAATTAAATCCATGTTTGAATCTATGCGATGTATGACTGTGACATGTAATTGAAATAAGTTCTATATGTGATAGCTACTGATGCAGGGACTATCAACCGGTTCGTTTGAGGCCACTCCCTCCGTCGATGAGTACGCTGGTGAGCCTGACATTGGCCACCACTAGATCCAACACAATTGGAAATTACCTAGCTCAAAGAAGCTAGTCCACTGGTCGTCTCTTGAAAACGAGATAGGGACCTCCAACCATTGAAGTGGTCGTGGTACCGCTAGCTTGATAGACAATATCTCATAGAGTGCAAGCTTTTGAGCTCGTTTGGAGGCGAAGCCGGATTCACCGCCAAAGATGACATTGATGGTTTTTGATGTGTCTTGGAATTGACCAGCTCCTGATTTGTCCTCTGGTTCATCATCCTCCTTGTCCATGCCCTTCTTCTTGGCATTCTTTTCAAAAGGTGGGGCGTTGAAGGTCCTTCGGAGGTTGTAGCACTCGATCGCCGAATGCTTGGCATCTGGATGCCATGGGCATTGCTTTTGCAGGAGTTACTCGAATTGCTTCTGCGCCATTCCCCAACATCTTGCCTCATGGGGGACAGTCGACAGCCGTGACGAGCTCGTTTGGCTTGTGCTTTAAGGAAGATCCCGAGTTGTCCCACTGGCTTCTATCGTTGCGGTGGTCGTTTCCCTGCTTGTTGTTGTTGTTGTAATCATTGCCACGCTTCATAAAGCGGTCGCTCTCCTACTCCTCTTGATCAGCCCAAGCTTGCATCATGTCACGGAGCCTGCAACGATCTTGGGTCGGTTGTGGCCATAGTCTCTGAAGAGAGTGTGGTCGGTGATGCCATTATGGAAGCGGTCGATGATGTCTTGCTCGGAGATGTTGGCGATGGTGGTGCGAGTGTCAAAAAAGTGGCGAGTGTAGGATCATAGGAGCTCATTACATTCCTGTTTGCACTGCGATAGATCGTGATGAGTACCTGCTCGAGTGATCGCCCCTTGGAAGTTGTCGGTGAAGATAGCTTTCAGGTCATCCCAGGAGTCGATCGAGTCTTTTCTGAGGCTCTTCAGCCATGTGAGGGGAGCGGTCTCTAGCGCCATGGGGAAGTGGACAACCTTGGTGGTGTTGGAGCCGCCCCGACTTCTATAGCTGTAGAGTAGCACCTAACCACAGTTGAGGAGCTTGCTTGCCGTCGTACTTGGTGATGCGGATCGGTTTGAAGCCCTCCGGGTACCGGTACTGATTGAATCGGCATATGAACACTGGGAAGCGATCACTATCATCCGATGCGCGATATCCTTGCTTAACAGCTCGCTCTTCATGCTAGGCTTTAATGATAGAGCGGGCGTTGTGCCCCTCATTGATCTTCTAGCGAAGGTCGTCCGTCGGTAGTTCCTCGAGTCGTTGGTTGTGACTGCTGGCGGGACACTGCCGTGGCGGTTGGTTAACATGGTTGTCCTGTTTTCATGGCCGGGGTCTCCCACCTGCGTTGCGGCTACCTTGTGCAGCGTCGTTGTTTCCTTCATTGCCTCCTGGGTGTTGACAAAGACGTCCTCCGGGTGTCCGACTAGCCTATGGTCATTGACTGCGACTCTCGCCCATTTGTTCTTCATTAGCCGGCATCGATGGAGCTGGATTCTGGCGGTCGAGATGTAGCCATGCCTTCTGAGCCAGTTGCAGACCTTGCTGCACATGTGGTTCTTGGCTGGCGGCCAGAATGGCCGTGACACCTGCGATGTTGGCGATCGGGGTTTGGAAACCCCGCTCCTCAGCTGCCACAAACTCGGCAATAAGGTTGCGTCGTGCTCTGCAACTGGTGCGCTTTTGGTACCTCAACCTGTGGGCATCGCGCTCGTCATTCTCATTGCTGGCGTCAATAGTGAGCTCGTCCCTAGAGATTTGTCCGAGCAGCTCGTTGGGGTCGTGGTTGCTCTCCTTCCTCCACCTTCGCCATGTAGACGTGACAGTGCGAGGAGTGCTCATCGGAGCTATAGTCGACCAGAAGGTTCTCTTCCGCGATGGCGGAGAGGGACCTGCCATCTTGAAAAGGCAGTATGTTACGGTGCGCCACAAGATGAGCGTCGTCTTCAGAGAGTTTCATGCCCTTCCAATGCACGAAGCGACCTTGTGGTGTTGAGGTGATCACCAGACCCTGATTATCGCCCATAAAAGGCTCCACGTTGTCATCAGAGTCCGAGTCGTAGTCATCGAAGATCGAGGCCTCCCGACATGCGGTGGTCCTGACTTCTCTGATCTTGAGTAGGCCATCCAAGTCCTTCTCCGATGAAGAGAGGAACTTGGATTGTATGGCCTCCTGATATACAGTGGACGCGTTGTGCAACCCGAATGAGAATCAGGTATGCTGTCCCTCGGACTGAATTGAATTCGATTCGAGGAAGCTTGGTGCAACACAGGTCGAAGTCGCGTAAAAAACAGACTTCTTCTTGAGATCCCCAACGAAGCTAGGGAGCAACATCTCGTCAAGTTTATCGATGAACTCGTCGAGTTCGCTGCGTTTGGTTGCTGTGGGGCCTCCGGCTTCATGTTGTCGATGAGGTGCCGATAGAAATCGCTTGCACCGTCAACGACACAAACCCACGAGTCGAAGATGAAAGTTGTGCCCTCTGGGAGCACGGCACTGTTGAAGTTGAATGTTGCCATCGAGTTATCTGGTGGATCTTCAATAAACACCGGCGCGCCAGCTGTCGGTGTTTTACCGCCAAGCCCACCAAGGGATACCCCCGAGGTGGTAGGTTGTAGGTAGGATGTCGCCGAGATCAGGAACTTGAAGATGCAAGCAACACAAGGTTTAGACAGGTTCGGGCTGCAATGTGCGTAATACCCTACGTCCTGTATGGTGGTTTGTATTGCTTTGGATTTGTTATGCTTTGGAGGGGGTCCCTGCCTGCTCTTATATACTCTTGGGGGATAGGGTTACATGGAATCCTAGTCTGATACTAGTTTAGAAGTCCTACCCGAGTACTACTCGGGTAGTTTCCTTCTATTCCAATTAGTTCTACTTATATGCGAGTAGTTACAACAAATGTAAGGTATGGGACATGCCCCAACCCTTACTCTAGAATATTCTATGCTATGTGCGCAGTCCGTAGCCTCTGGTCTGACAGACTCCTAAGCTCGTATCTGGCTAGGATTCTTTGTAACCCTATCTTCCCAGACTATATAAGGGCGGGCAGGGACCCCCTTGAAAAAGAACAACCACCATAAAACCCTAAGCCAATACAAACCACCACATAGGATGAAGGGTATTACGCTTCTTGCAACCCGAACCTGTCTAAATCTTTGTGTTCCTTGCACCTTAGAGTTCCTAATCTTGGTGACACAAAACCTAAAACCTACCACGTCGGGGTATCCCTCGGTGGACTTGGCGGTAAAACACTGACACAACACAACGTAATATTACATGAATATGGCTAATAATCAAGTTTTGGGGTAACGGAGACTAGTTGGTGTCCCCAAATATGTCGTTAGATTGGAATTCCATGAGCATATCATCAGTGCTGAATAAGTCCCCCAACTGGGTGGGATCTTCTCATCATTATTTTCCTTAGGAGTATCCTTGGAGCAACTGGCGTCAGTAAGTGAAGTGTGCTTCATACTTGTCCTCTTGAACTTGTTTGCTAATAGATTTCTAGTAGAGTTCAACCAAACGCTTGGCAGTGTAGCACTTGTTAGTGATGTGGTTGTTACATCCACACCTTTGACAAACTTGACAGTTGTCATGGCGAAAATTTTTCTTTGGAAGTGCCTTTGCCTTTATGAGAATCCTTGTTTTTCTGATAATGATGCTTGTTTTTGTTGTTCCATTTTCCCTTGAAATTCTTTTGAATTTCTTGGCATTGAACTTCTTTTGAGTGTTCTGATTATTGTAATGAACTTCAGGCAGAGGTGATGTGCCCACAAGGCGCATTTGATGATTCTTTGTTAAGGGTTCATCATATTTTTCTGTTTGGAGTAAGTCGTATATAAGGTCAAAATATTTGCATAGTTGTGGCCGCGGTATTGCTCTTGAAATAACCTATTTGTAGGGAGAAATGTAGACAACATCTTTTCAATCTTTTCTGCATCATTAAGCGGTTGATCAAAAAACTGAATCTTGGAACAAATCTTGTGGACAACAGAGTTATATTCGGCAATAGATTTGAAATCCATAAGACAAAATAGAGACCACTCTGGCCTTGCTTCGGGCAAAATGATTGCCTTCTGTTGATCATAGTGTTCCTTGAGTGCAACCCAAAGTGCTCTAGGGTTCTCTTCCATCATATATTCATTCTTGAGATCTAGGTGAGATGGTGTCCTAAGAAATATAGTGTGGTATATTTAGCTTCATCTGAAATAGGGGCTTGTGGATTTGGCTCTTCAATTGTATTATTGAAGCCTGTTAGCATGATTTTTACATCCATAGCGCAAGTCAGATAGTTGCTACCATTTGCTGCAAGTTCAGCGAAATCTTTGTTGACTAAATAAGCCATATTCCTACATGAGAGATCATGTATAGGATTAATTTACTGCGGTAAATTAAATAACATGTGATGTGTAAATTTATGCAAAATAATGAAGTCAAGATGATTCTTGCAACATAATTAAGGTATATTGCATGTAATAGTGCAACTATTTTGTTTGTATTCCTACAGAAATTAATAACTTGATAGTCATATTTGATACAAATTTCATTATATAGAATATTTGGATATACATATTGTAGGTAATTATCATAAGATGTAGACCTCTCAGTAATGGGTAAGTAACTTGCTGCCTAAAAGCATGATCTCAGAGCAAAGAATTTATTGCAGCCGATGTTTAGGTCTGCATCACCTTTGTGTTTTTCCAAAAATTCAGATTTATATACCTTAATTTTCATTTTGCATATTGCTACATGATGTAGAATATAAATCCAGTGCCATATTTGTAAAGATATAAATAAAATAAATAGCACATGAAAAGATTGTTCTAAGGTAATATTTGCATAACCATTATGAGATCTACGGATCACAAGATGTACAATTACTGTAGTAATCATAGCATTCGTATCACATCGGTGCTAGCTTCCAAACCGGATGGTCTAGATAGCTATTTACAACATTTGTGCAAATCCATAATAGTCGGAGGAGTAAAACAGAACAATCTAAGACCTTAAATAAAAAATATGTAGGACTGGATAGTCTAAGCATGTAAATAGATAGAAATCTCGGGCCATTTTGTAAAAACTCATGGGACAGAGGAGGGCTTGGTTCGACTCGGCTGGTGGCCTAGCTCGGCCTGCAACTGCTCGCCTGCTGTGGCATGGCTTGGCTCGCTGCGGGCTGGCTTCGGTCAGCCTGCTGGCGGCTCGGGTTAGGTCAGCCTGTAGGTCTGCGCGGCCTGCTTGTGGCCCGGTTTGCGGGCCGTTGTGGCTGGCCTAGGGCAGCCGAGTCGAGGCCAGCCTGTATAGAAGGGGAGGAGGAGCGGTTAGGGTTTTCCCTAAACCGCTCCCTCCTCTTGAGCCACCACCGTCGACCGCGTGCACCGCCGCCGTCGACCCCGTGCGCCGCCGCCTCCGCTTTGCCGCGTGCTGGTGCAAGTCGTGCGCCGCCTTGGGATGTGGCTCCGCCTCCCTCCTCCTCTTATTGCGCCAGTTGCACCCTTATGTGCCGGCCCTTTCCGGCTGTCGGCCTTAGCCAGCTGATTAAATGGTCGGAGGGGAGCCCCAGCGCGAGGGGCTCCAAGTGCCGCGCCAGATTCTAGGGCGGTGGTCCACAACCGCTGGTGGAGAGGAGGCCATCGCGGGAGCGGGCGCTGCGGAGGGCGGCACCACCATGGCGGTGGAGGGGTGAGTGCTGCTGGTGCGGGCACCACCGCCGATGGCGGCCAGGTGGGCGCTGCTGGAGCTTGCTGTGCCACCGATGGCAGCCGAGCGGGTGTCGGCGATGAGTCGGATGGCGAGGCATCCAACATCCCCAGCCGTCGTTCAAGTGCCATCCGTGGCCACCTCAGAAGCGGCAGCCACAACAAGCACTTCAGCCATGGTGTCCCGCATGGCAACGACCATGGCTCAGAAGAAGTGGCTATTCCTGTTGCGGAAGTAGTGGCCGGGGTGGCATGCAGTTCATTGCTGGCGGCCACCAAGCGGAACGATGAGAAATCCATCATCGAGTGCAAAGAAATATAAGTTTGTCGGGTCCATACTTACCCAACGAATGTGAGGCCTGCCGGCCTCTGCCTTCTTTCTTGTGCCTAGGGAGAACAACGCGACCGATAACATTTTGAGAGTGAAAGTAGAAGAGAGATGAAAGTGACTTGTGTATTCCATTGATAGAGGACCCCTGTTTATATACATGCCCAAAGGGTCAAGGGCCGAAGGGACACCCCTTCGGGATTGGCCCTTTCGTAATTTGTAAGCAACTAATGTGATGTCATTAATCACTAATTAACTAACTACAATAAATTGATCACTAATTCTGATTTTCTTCATAACAAATTCTACTCTTCTTGCAACAATAGCATACAAGTCATATCTGAATTCTTCAGAATTACGAGAGCATTCACAGGGAACTCATGGACCAAACAATCACTGCCTCTCCTATGCACTCCAGCATTATTCTAGGGCTTGAACCAAACATAACTATCGACAATTGGAGGTCTGACCAGGTAATTTTGCAATCAATGAATAGATTTGCATGATTTCAGGACTCCTCCATGACCAATGAGGCCCACTCTTTGGCTAAGCTATCATTTGGTCGTACTTCTTTTTTTATGAAGTTTCATGTCTTTATTAATCTCAAAGTAGTTAAATTTTGAAACCTACATCTCTAATCTAATCTTTATTGTTTCTTGTTTATTCTTCAGGCATCAACACCTTCCCCTGTTCTCTCTTTATGAAGTCAGAGAGGTTCTTCATTCCAAGCAAGCAGGACTGACATAGGATTTTTTTCAGGATTGTAAATAATCCTTTTATTTTCAAAAAAACCGTATTCCTTGATATTTGCACGTTCTCACCAAGGCCATACGTATCCCCATCACATACGGAGTACTAAGCGCTACGCTTGTACGTAAACATGTCGGATTTTGAACGTATAAAACACCGTAGGCTTACACCACGACGCATGCACGAAACGTGGCAGCAGACGGCGCGACGCCGCGTTCCGGCGCGCCACAAGGAAGGCCGCCCCTCCGCCGCTGCCGCCATCCCCTCCCTCACCAGGGCCACGCGCGCTCGCCTCCACCTTGCAGGACCCCCGCGCCGCCACGGCCGGCACGCCGCCGCCGCGCACACGTCCGTCCACTCCGGCGCCGGTGCTGACCGACTCGCTCATCATCGTCATCGCGGCCTTGCGGTTCCCTCCCGTCGTGCGGTGCGCGGCGAGCACGGCGGCGGACGACGCCTCCTGGCTCCGGACCGCCTCCGCCGCCATGGTAGGAGCTGCTGGGCCGCCCTCTCGAGCAATGCCGTCGATGCGAAAAAGCAAATGCTCGTGCTGCGGACGAAGGGTATGTTTATATATGTAGCTCGCGGCGGCGGCGTGGATGGCAAGGGAGTTCTGGTGGGTGGTTGTCTCGTGAATGCGGCATGCAAACTGATGCATCGTCGTATTTGTTTATTGGCAGCAGGTTATAAGCTCTGGACCTCCGGTTAATTTCGTTGTGTGGTTGGAGTTGGAGCGAGTGGTGGAGCGGTTGAAAGCGTGGCGCGCTTCACGCCTCCGCGCCGCGCGCGGCCGCCGGCGCCGTTCATGCCTCCGCTAGTAAGGACAGATTTTGGCTCTGCGTCCCTGAATGCATCTCACTGGCACGTAGGGTCCAGCTTGTGAGATAAGTTAGTAAGAGGATGGTTTTCTAATGTAAATTTCATAGAGAAACTCCAACAAAAATCCTACTTTTGCCTTTCTGTTGGGCTCAAATAAGGACCTCCCATCCAGTTCTCTCTCCTATATTTTACAACAGATTTGCTAGCGTCCGGATGTCCGACGTCCGGGGCTAGCATCGGACGGTATTCATATGATAAAACTCTATCCATCACTCAATTGCAACATAAAAAAAGCATATGCAACATGAGAAAATAATATCTGCAACAAAAATTAATAATAATTGCAACATTCAAAAAGTGTACTAAAAAATCTTCTCAGCTATCCGACAAGAATTGAAAAACCCGCCGCAACATGTGCGTCGTGTTGCTTGCAACATTCAATCGTCAGACTACATTATATGTTGTAGCATCAAAAAATACAACATCCTAAACTAACTACTGCAACATGTGGGAGCATCTTGTGCAACATACTGAAACATCGCGAAAAAAAACCATCTAACATCGAATTGTCATCTCATAAAATATTCGAAATTGCTTCATAATTGCAGCTTTATAGAAAAGCTACAATAAAAACGGATTGAAATATTTGCAACACCTTGAATCAACTAGTGAAACTTTACAAAGCTATCTATTGGAGCATCTCGAATCAACCATGCAATATCAATAAATACCAGCTACCCCTTTAGATTTGATCGACCTTTCTGCTAAAAGTACCCAGTTCAACATCAACAAAGAAGTTATGCAACATTATAGATCAACCAACGAAACATCTCAAATCACCATGCAACGTCAAAAGAAAATATTACTACAACATCACAAATTACCTACCGCAACATCATTAAATCAACTATGCATCCTAGTGGTCGAGAAACAGAGGAGCACCGACATGTCCTCGTCGTGCTCGAGGATGAGCACAATTACATACGTAGATGAGGTTCAAGAGGAGATCGAGCTTCGTCACGACGCAATGCAAATACAAGGCCCAATCAGCGTACCGCTTCTCCAGGTGCTCTGTTGTGACCTCCTGTATATGAGCAACAATGGCTGATGGGCTCAAGTGCATGAGCAAAATTAAAGAGACCGGGGACAGTTAAAAGACAGGAGAGCTCTGATAGTCAGCAAGCCATTCGGCGAGACTGGACGAGTACGAGAAAGAGGCAAAATGGCCGGATTTTGGAGCAGAGCCTGAACGGGATTGGTGCTAGATGCAAGCGAGAATGCAAACGAGAGGTACGAGGGGAAAGGAGTAGAAGCAGATGGAGGAAAACGAAATGATCAACTGAACCCAGAGTAATTAACTTCAGCGGATAAAAATTTCGGATCCACCGTCCGAGCTGGAGAGATGCGGGCCTATACGAACGTCCGATATTTTGATTGTGGTCGGACGTCTTGAAGCAAGCATTACCGATTTTACAATGGACTTTAACAAACCGCTCATATTTGCCTTCCTATAGTCAACTCTCCTATATTTATTAATATGGAACAAATGCCGCTAGCAACAGTTTTAGTTCACAATGAACTGAGTTGTATCTGCACAGATCAAAAAATTGTAAGCTCATCACACTCGCAAATATTCTTTTCAAGAACTTGCATGAGCAAGCGTTTCATTACCAAGAAGAGGAGTTTGTCACAATAAAGTTTACTTTTTCTAACATTTACATACTGCAAAGTTCAAAGTTACTTATTCTCTCATGCAAATTGTGACTTGATAAGCTACTTTTTCTGCCATGTAAACTATAGATAGTTACTTCCTTATGTCACTAAATTACCGATAAGTTACTTCTTCTTCATTTAAATGTTCCTTCCTACCACATTTAAATAATACAAATCAAAATGATGAAGTTATATCTTATGAATAAAAGTTTATTTCTTCATGTATTGAATGTTACTTCCTACCATATTTTAAGTAGTACAAATTTCAATAGCCAAGTTATAGGGTGCCGTAGCTATCAGGAGCACACCGCTTATAGAAAGCAAGCAGCATGCAGCTACTCCGGGCATAAGGACCTGCAACGTGACAAAAGCAAAAATCACAAACACATAAGACCGTGCAGCCACAATAGTAGCACTGTTGGCCGTCTTATCTCAATAATCTCGACCTTCAATATTGTATGAAATAAACCTTTTTTAGCAATAAAACTTTATCTAACAAGTTTCATAAGTTTTGATGTTTACTAGTATTGCAATAAGTCTTTATCTAACAAGTTCCATAAATTCTGATGTTTACTTGTATGTAGTACTGTGCCAGACAAATTAAGACCAAAATGACTAAAATGCCAGTTTGGCCGGACTCGCTTGGTTCGGCCAAACTGGGCATGAGTCTTCTCGCAGTGATCTTCAACCATGCAAGGAAACACACTTGGAATCATTGTGAAGTATGGGATATATAACGGTTTGATCCTAATGACCTCATATCACCATGTGGATCAATGAGCCAAAAAAGCAAGAACACCGAACTTACCTGTCCACCAACCTAAGGAGGCAATATAATCTAGGATGTCCACGAAGCAAGGCGGTGCATCAGAGAGTCAACTGAACTAGGTATGGTTCGACCGAACTAGCCTTGGCGCAAATGGATCCAGAACCTGTTGTCGGTGTTTCGATCACCGAGTATTAGTTAGCGCCGCGCTTCTCTCCGTAGCTCGATGGCTAACACTCAAAGATAAGGGTTTAGACAGGTTCGGGTGACTCCCCTACGTCCAGTAGGAGTGGTGTTCTTCATGTTCCTTGCGTTCGAGTGTTGGGTGCTTACAATGAGGCGCTTGTAAGCGGTGTGTGTTACGTAGAGTTCTGATCATGAAAGAGAAGGCCCAGCTTCGCTTTATTTTTCTGGTGGGCTGGGCTACAATGCGTGAGAGAGAGGGGGTTCCTCGCCCCTCGGGGTTGGCATCCCGGGAAGGAGGTCGGGAGTATCGCACGTGTCCTTGTTCGCGATCCCTGTGGTAGGGGATGGCGCCGTACACGCCATCCTGGTGCGCCGGGGGCCGGCCGCTTGTCCGGTTGGCAGGGCCAGCCTCCATCACGGTGGTCAGGAGCCCGGGCGCCCTGTTACCATTGCCGCCGGCTCAAGGCGGGGCCTGCTAGCTCGGCACGCCCGCCTCTCCCTCCGCTGTCAAGAGGTTGACCCGGTACGATCTGTCCCGCTGAGCTGACAGAGGGGGGTGTGACCGACGCAACGCCGGTTGCGACGTCATGATTGCCCGGCTGACTAGGGGTGCCCCGCCGGTCCTCCGGTCCATAGGCGGCGCCCCTACCCTAGCTGTCGGTTGAGGGGCACGCATGCACGTCTTGTCCAAGCTAGCGCAATTAATGCCTCCTTGTTCCTTCCCCGAGGGACCTCGGGGTCGGGCTCCGCCCCGGGGTCGGCACGGGGCACCCGACCCCGCGTAGCTCGCTACGGGTTGGCAAGGCGCCACGTGTCCAAGGCCTCGCTGTTGGGCCTTCGCGTCTTCTCCCATTGATGGGCTGGTGCTGGCCGTGTCTCTGCCCCAGCGGGCCGGGCTGCCCGACAGTGGAAGGCTAATTCCCGCTTAGGCCCTTAAGGATCTTTCTTTGGGGTAAAACGAAGAAGGAAGACAGTACTGGGGCGGGCCGTCGTCGCCAATATAGCTAGCTTGCTGGAAGTCACCCGTAATACTTATCCCTGTCACGCCTTGAACTGTGAGGCATCGACTCCTGGAAAGCATCCCCGTTGTGCACGTGGCAAGTCAGTGGGATGTACGCTTCGGCCAAATCCATCCAGTTCAGCCAAATTGGGCCCCGCCAATCGCCTTGCGAAACCAAACCAAGCCAAAATGATAGCTAAAGCAACCTAGTTCCCACCAAAGTGAAGTGGGATCAAAGCAAAATCAAAACTTTTGTACCCAGATTCCTCGGAATATTAGCAGTTACATTTGGGTACGACTGATTAGTGCATTTAATTCTTCATGCGCAGCGATCTCAGCTGGTACTGTGCTAATAGGGTACTTAGATCCAAGTGATAATATTCAAAAGTGCTAAATTTTAGCACTAACCCATCCAAACAGGAGTGCTAATAGGGTGGGCTAAACTTTATACAAGACTTAAAAAATTTTTAGCAAAAGTATAAGTGCTAATAGGTGATAAAGTTTAGCATTCAACTTTAACCAATCCAAAGAGATCCTAAATAAGAACTGAACTCCCTTTTCATGGTCATTTCATTGTTTGCGCACACCAGAGACGATTGGAACATCATTTCTGAATTCTGATGCAAACGAAGAACGAACAGTTCTGTACTGTTCCTACCATACACTACGGTTTCCAAAAATCGAACCTTATATACTACATGGTTTCGTCCCCTCTCTCTCCCAGCCTGTTCCCGAGCTGAACAAGCCCCATAGCACCGAAATCGATGAAGTCCGGCAAGCCGCCGTCGTGAAACCCGCCACCGGCGCCGCTACGCCACCGCCCGTACCGCCTCAGCCGCTACCCGCCGTTGGATCTCGATCCGATGGATCAGATCCAATCTAACCAAAGTCACCAGAAACCGTACTGGTCAAACCCTAGGCAACTTTGCAAACAGACCCTCTATTTTTAGAAATCAACCCGCAGTCCATGCTAGATCAAAAGTATTTGCAAAACAGTCCTTTTTTCTTTTATTTTAGCCCCTATCTTTTTATAAAATTAAACCCGCCATCCAAAACCCATCGGTTTTGCAATCTAAACCCTAACTTTTAGGTTTATTTATATTTTAGTTCTTTGTTTCATCGTTCGGAGCCCTTTAAGTTTCAAATCTTTTACAAATAAGCCCCTGAAACCATGTTTTAGCCATAACTTCTCCGTTTTCATCGATTCTTGCACTCACGCGATCCTTGCGACGTGTTCAGTAGCTTTATAAACTTATTTCATTCTGTTTATATTGTTTGGTGTACTGTTTCTTATTTGTTGTCCTTCTTTGCTTGTATGAACTTGTGTAGTGCGATAGACGGTGCGCAGTTAGAGGATCCGCAAGAGCAAGGCTTTAAAGATGCTCCTGAGCAGCAGTAGTGCTTTGAGGAAGGAAAGTGGTCCTTGGTCATAGTTCGGTCCCAATAATTTTCAATATACACACATTTACTTTATATGCATGCATGTGTCTATAACATGATTGATCCCAAACTAAGAATATGCCTAGCTTCTATTGTACTTCCTGGATTGAACCTTGGTTGTTTACTTCAAATTGTAGCTATGCTAGCGGCTCATCTACTTAGACTATGGTTGGTGAACTTGGAAACAATGCTACACTTATTTTTACTTCATGTTCTGAAATATCTTTATGGTGATAACTATAAGATCATTGCATTAATTGGAACATGGAGAACCATCTAGAAAAATAGTGCAACCACAATACTACATGGCTCTGGTCTTGGCTAATTAATTAGAAACTTTAGCTTGTAATGGTCTTACTAAAAGGGCACGAGGGGAGTGCGGTGATAGGGTATAGCTCGGTCCTCTTGAGGCCTAGATATGATCCTGGTTAAGGTGTCTTCCTCATTAGCGAGGATTATGACCACTGCGGCCTGAAACCTTAGTGGACTCTTTCGAGTTAAGGAATTTTTGTAAAGGCCTCGTAGTGAATCCCTGCCACTGACCTCGAAAGTGTTTAAGCGCCTTGCAAACTTGGGCATCAAGAAAAACACGAGTTGTGGGTAAAGTGTACGATCTCTGCAGAGTGAAAACTGATATATCAGCCGTGCTCACGGTTAAGAGCGGCTTGGATCCTCACATGATAATTAAACTTGAAGATGATCTAAATTGGTGTTTCTTTATTTATGTTGTTGGTACTTATCTCTTTTACTTAGTTAAGGGTTTATGGTATATACTTACACTTAGTTAATGCTTGCCAAATAAAACATGACCAACTAAAAGTGTTTATCATAGTCAAACCATGTCAGCTATTCCTTAAAATTGGCCTTGCATGCCATATAATTTACTCCACTTACTGAGTACTAACTATAAGTGTACTCACGCTTGCTTTATTAAAATCAATGCTGCTCAGAATAAGATAATTGTCCGGAGTTCCCTGAAGACTTCGAGGAGTTCCAAGCATATGTCTCTCTGTCATCTGCCTGTGAAGTTGAAGTTCCGCTACTAGTTAAAGACGTTCATTTGTTTGCTTAAGAATAAGACTTTCGGTCATGTAACAAAGTACTTTAATACTCTCTTTCATTATGGCATTGTTTCGAATATACACTTGTATTGTCTATCATATGTGTGTGAACTCGTTCCTGGTGCACATATGAGATGCATCTGGTTTCTTCTTAAAACCGGGTGTGACAATAACAAACAAAGAGATCGGCTATAGATGCTCTGCAGAAAAGGTTAGATAAAGCTAATAACTTGATGATTACCACTGGATAAATTGTGAATTCTATTAAGAATTAGCAAGAGATCAAACATGCAGCCTTACAAGAACTTGATAGAAGTCGATAACTTGGTAGATTGAACTAGACGAAACTACAGCGATATGCCAAAAGCTAAAAGTCTAGATAATCTGATAAACACGAACTTACCAATAAGCCAGAGATTGATCCGATGAAACCCTACTTGTTCAAGAATTCGGCAAAAAGTACTCTACTCCTACTCCTAGGGTTTTGACGAAGTGCCGAAAAAATGTGTTGTATTGAATTGATGATTATTCTTTACAAAAACCTGTTATATATAGCCTTAGTGCTAAAACTCTAGGTCAATCACGACCGGTTACAAACTTGACTTTAAAGGAAAAAACTATCATATCTACAAGATAAATCAGAAGGAAACCGGACTCCTGCAAAATCTTGCAATAACATCATCTTTCGGTCTGATTCAAACTCCTTCTACATGACTCTTTGACTGAATCCTACTATGCCCTTGACTCACGCCACGTCATCTTTGACCGCTGCCTACTATGCCCTTGACTCACACCACGTCATCTTTGACCGCTGCTCCTAACGATCTTGACTAGCCCCCTTTACCTTGAGCAAAACGGGCATCGGTCTTCTCCAAATCCTTCATCGGCTCTGATTTTACTTACCAAAATTATACATGCAAGCAAAATTTTAACGTTAACACAGCCTAAATTATTTAATTCACGTTAATTATTGGACAAGCCCATCCATGTGCATCGGCGTCAGATGCAGGCCCTACCCCAACCTCTCTTTGGGTTGGTCCACCAGCCAGTGGCGAGCACGTGACCCTGAATGCGCGTGCAGCACAAGCTGTGCGTCTTCGCGTTCACTTGCACTTCGTCCACTCCTACCCAGTTGACTTCTTACCTACCACTACCAGCGCGCCTCTGCTGCTGCCTCGCGCGCATGTCCGCGCGTCTACTTCAATCTCTCCTCTAACCAGTGAGCTGAGCTCGATCTATCTGTCTCATCAAGGATCCCCTAGACCACAGCGCAGCAGTTCTTCGGATCTTCGGCCGTGCCTTGCCTGCGCCTCCCTTGTCAGGTTCCATCCTAGATCTTGCATCTCTAAGTTCTAAGCTCATGTTTCCATCTTCTCACCCAGGGATCTTTGTAGTAGCAAAAATTACAGGACACGACGGCACATAAATATGGATTCAGAGGATGAGATACCATTTCAAATCTTGCGAGAAATCACGGATGGTTTCTCCAAGGAGAGGAAACTTGGTCAAGGAGCATTTGGAGTTGTTTACAAGGTAAGGCTCGGTCATCTAGCTTTATCTTTATGGACAACTATATTCTCAACAAGCCTGGCCAGCACAACGGGAGTGCTTTGAAACAATATATGGTGTTATTGGCTTATTGCATACAGTAAACCAATAAATATAAGTAGTAGAAACAGGATCAATTTGTACTAAGTACTGATGATATATATTTGGCAGGGAGTGACTAAAAACGGAGATGATGTTGCTGTGAAGAGGCTTCTGATCAATTCCAGTCTAGACTTTAAGCATCAGTTAAAAAATGAGCTCTATAACCTCAGGAAACTTAATCATCCGAACATTGTACACGTTCTGGGCTATTGTTTTGAAACAGAGCAAAAACCATTTATCATGGAAGATGGAAGTAAGGTGTTTGTTGATGAGACACAAGGAGCGCTATGCTTGGAATATATGCACAATGGCAGCCTTCAACGACTTCTTTCTGGTACGCTCCTGCCCTATTATCAGTATGTGTTGTAAGAATACTTGTATATTTGCATTTGATTAAGAATCTTTTTTGTTTACCGCTGCTGCAGATGAGTTTTCTGGACTTGAATGGCACACACGGTTCAAAATAATCAAGGGGACTTGTGAGGGTCTAAAGTATATTCATGACCTGGAAGAACCTATTTACCACTTAGACCTAAAACCTGACAACATATTGCTAGATAAGGACATGGCCAAAGATTGCAGATTTTGGTTTGTCCAGGATCATTCATAATAAAGAACCAACGCGAATCGCACAAAATCCGTATGGAACACAGTAAGCTAAATGTCTCAACTGAACATATTGTTTTTCTAAGCGTACAAATTAAGTCATGCGCATTACAAATTGGTTGAATATGATGCAATGCAGAGGGTATCAGCCACGAGAATACATCGACAGTGGTGAAATATCAGGAAAATTTGACATATTTAGCTTGGGTGTCATAATGATAAGGGTTGTGTCAGGACCCAAGGGCTACCCCAAATGTCTAGATATGTCTTTGGACGAGTTTGTTGATCAAGTAAGAAATGATATTTCTTATTAACAGGGCCCTTTTTTAATCTAATACTATCTCATATTTACATTGGAACAGTATATATCAGCCTAGCTTGACAGTTCAATTTATCAGGTCCAAAGGAACTGGAGGAACAGGTTGCAGGCGACATACAGTAGTGGTTCCTTGGTTGAAGCATATTGCCACCAAGTAAAGACATGCATTCAATTAGCATGGTTATGTGTGGAGGAAGACAGCAAAAAAAGGCCCAACATAGGGAAGATCACTGAGAAGCTGAATGAGATTGAAACTGCCATTGGCGAGGTAATAATTAATATCACTTGAGAAGGCATATAATGGATATCTAGGTCAGGAACTATTTTCAATAAAAGCGAAATCATGTCATCAGTTCACTTAGTTATTTTTTTCTAGTAAATTAGCAATTGTTTCTCAACACTCAACAGTATGGATCTCTCCAGGAGTCAGGAACACAATAATATACAGCAGTTTTCCAATCATCTAAAACTGATAGTGACGATGTGAAACATATTGATTGATAGAGAAAGTTCAAGTCTATGACTACACATGTAATGTTCTCTCTGGAATTGAAAGCTATATTAGTCACATCTTCATATCAAAACTGGATAATGTATAGGCACATGAAGCAAGAACTTATGATTAATTTTTTTGATACTAAAGTTATTTGGCTTGACATCACCAATTTATTGTGTAATATGCCGAGGAGCTGTTATTTCAGCTATCAACAATGCCTAAACACATGCAGACTGCCCTGCATCTTAAGGAAAAAAACATCACATTGCACTGTTTATGCTAAATTGTGTTTTCTGTCAAGTCAAATAAACAAATTGGCATATAGCTTAATATTTGTGTGAGCAAATGGAAAACTAAATTTTGCATTATATTTAAACACCACTTCCTCTAATCAAAATTATATTCATTTTATGATTCATGTTCGTATAGAAATAATTACTGAGAATGACTACACCATACTGATAATAATTGAAACATCAAGAAAAAAATCATAATATACATTTTTATTGAACTTACACGTTTTGAACAAATTGTTACTTGAAATATCATCTTGAATATTGTATCAATGTCTTAAACGGCATTATTAATTGAGTTTGCAGTTTGTTCACAAACCAACTGAAATATTGCAGCTTCCCCAGAAAGGATGTATAAAAAATGTTTCTGCAATGACAATGCATTATAACAAGAATATAGATATGAGAAACAAATCAAAGGATGTCAAAGGTCAACACCAGAATATTAATTTGATAGGCCCTAGTTGCAGTGAGCCGGAATTTGTTGATGCACGACAAACATCGTCAGATGTAGTAGAAGAACTCATTGTTGGGAGGGCCGAGGAGAAAAGGAAAATAATTGGTTCTTTACTTGCGGGTATGTCAGAAAAGATCATCATCCTTCCTATATATGGTATTGGAGGCATTGGCAAGACAACTTTGGCAAGGTTGATTTACAATGATCCAAATTTCAAATGTTATACTCGTGTATGGGTTGATGTGTCCCAGAGATTTGACTTGAATAAAATTTGTGAGTCTACAATTTCACAAATATCTGGAAAAGAAAGCCGGGCTAATGAAAGAAAGATAGTACATAGTTGCCTCAAGAAACTACTTTCTGGTAAGAAGATTCTGATTGTTTTAGATGACCTGTGGGAGGATGATCAATTCCAGCTGCAGGAGTTGAAGGATATGCTATATCATGCTGATAGCAACATAATTATTTTAGTAACAACACGCAGTGAACGTGTTGCCGGAAGAATCTGTACTAACCTTCAACCATACAAGATATTACCCTTGACAAATGACATGTGCTGGGATATAATAAAACAAAGAAGTGCTTTTGAAGCTAGAGACGACAAAAAACAGTTGACGAATATTGGAAGGGAGATCGCCCAGAAGTGTGGTGGTGTGGCTTTAGCAGCTCAATCTCTAGGCTTTACTTTGAGGTCCATGAATTTTAATCAATGGATGAACGTGAAAGACAATGATATCTGGAATGAACCTGTTTCAACCGATGCATCTTTGCCAAATCATGTTCTTGCATCGTTGAAGTTAAGTTATAGTCAAATGGATTTAAGCTTGAAGAAATGCTTTAGCTACTGTGCAATCTTTCCAAAAGGCCACAAGATAGTTAAATATGATGTAATTTATCAATGGATTTCTTTGGATTTCATCAAGCCAACCAAAATACTCTCCAATTTGCAGCTTTGCGAGAAGTATATTGTGCAGCTCCTGGGACTATCTTTCTTCCAACATTCAGCGTCACCCACGGTGTGTTATTTCTGCATACCAATACTACATTTGAATAATTCTTACTCATAATTCAATCAGTTGAAATAAGACTTACATTTTGCGATTTTTGCCAAGTCATGACTCACTTGCAGTTCAGACTTTTGTTTTTTAGAAAAAGCAAGTGGTAGTCAAGACCCTAAGGGACATGGTTTATTAGGGCTACTCTTATGTGGGCTCGGGACTAAATCTACATGGTCATGAAGCGTGCTTGTACGGGGAAACCTATATAGCTTCCGGAAGTTTTTTACTTACGAAACTTCCAGTATTTGAGATCCGTGCTACACTAGATGGATGGCTAAAATAAGGTGGGGAGCAATCCAACCATAAATAAATATATCTCATCCCCCAAGCCGACCGTAAATAAATACCTAACCCCGTATAATGTTGAATTAGCCTTTTCAAAATGTTGAATCAAGATTCGGACCATGTTGAGTCAGTTGTAAGAAAATGCCAAAGCATGCATCAGACATAGAGAAATCCAGGTGAGGTGAGGGGAGCAAGCCATGAATAAATATCTACCCCCGAGCAATGTTGAATTAGCCTATTAGAAATGTTGATAAAGGGTTCACATATTGTTGAATCTAGTGTAAGAAAATGTCGCAAACCTGCCATTGTCGTGCCCCAGAAGCCGCTAGACCCCTCATCAGGGGATGCACGCGGATGTCCTAACTGCCACCAGACGCCACGAGCCCATGACGCACACTACGAGCATCCCCGTATTGCACACATGAAGGGCACCGCGGAGCGCCATGCACAGCAGCCGGGCGAATCTGCCTGGCAGCGCGTGGGTTAACCAGTTGGCCCAAGCCACCGAGGCGCCACGACAGGGCCGGCCGCCGCAGTCGCGGAGGATGCACACCGCCGCAACGCCACCGACCAGCCTTGCAGTCGACCGACACAGCCACACCACTGCCGCGTGTCAAGAGGCACAACCCCCGTTGGCCGAGCCAGGCATGTGCCGCCACGCATCAGTAGTCAGGCACCGCGCGAGGCACTCGACTAATATAAAACGGTTTCCCTGAGCCCTGCACGTATCTTGATGTGACCAACATTGACGGTAAAAAAACTGTACCGGCGAGACGGTACCGCCGGTATACTTATGTCTGGGTGAGAGAGAGCCCTGCAGCTGCACCTTCCTTGCGGCCGCATGGGCTTCCGGCAGCCGCTCGAGCGGCGGTGAGCGGGGAAGCAGAGCCGGAGGGCGGCGGCGCATGAGGGGTTTGGTGTCGTTCTGTGCCAATCGATGTTGAATGAAGAACTCCACTTGAACAATTGAACAATTGTTGGTTTTATGTGTTCGTTTCAATATCCGGAGTGCCCTTTGGTATTTGGTTCTTGTTGTGATTTTCATGCTTTGATTCCGTCTCCAGGAGTAGTACCTGTGTCCACTCTATTTTTAAAAACAGCTGTGCACTCTGTGTTGCCTAAGAGCTGATGCTGGCATGCATGTTCTTCATGTTGCAGGGTGATAGAGAGGACGACGTGGCTGCTACAGTGTTCACTATGCACGATCTGGTTCATGACTTAGCAAGATCGATCATGCTTTACGAAATTCTAGATGCTAGCAAACAATGCAATACTGGGGGAAGCAGATTCCAATTTGCGTTACTCAATGATTGTACCAAACCATTGAAGTCATTCACGCAATATCCTACCGCGGTAAGAGCACTGCGTTTTCATGGTTCAGACCAAAATGTGCTCCATGGGGCGTCATTTTTGTCGGCTAAGTACCTTTGCGTCTTGGATTTAAATGAGTGCTCTGTACAGAAGTTGCCAAAATCTATTGGTAATTTAAAGCATTTGAGATATATTAATGCTCCGAGGGTCAAACATCGGGCCATTCCCAATTGTATCACAAAGCTGAAAAACTTAATTTACCTCAGCCTTCGTGGATCTTATCAGATCTTGGCACTACCAGAATCAATTGGAGAATTGAAGGGTTTGATGTATCTTGATTTGTCAGGTTGTTCCAGATTAGAAAAACTGCCGGTGTCATTTGGCATGCTAACAAAGTTGGTGCATCTAGATATGTCAGGTTGTTCTGATGTTACAGGTGTATCAGAGTCCTTGGAGAGCCTCACCAACCTTGAATATCTGAATTTATCGCACTGCACGACCTGGAGTACCACAAAGAGACAATTACCAGAAGCTTTGAGGAGACTCACCAATCTGAAGTATTTAAACTTATCAGGTTCTACATTCTCCATCAGAGATCATGGTATAATACAAGCCTTGTGCAGCCTTACCAAACTCCAATGTTTGAATTTGTCAAAATGTTCACTCTTCGTTATAGGCTCGCATCTCACATGGATATCAGACGCCATGAGAAATCTCACCGAGCTCCGTTATTTGGATTTATCAAGTTGCTCAATCTTCTCAGGAGCTGATGAAGCACTTCCCATTTTTCTTGAGTGTATAAGTAACCTTCCAAACCTAGAGCATCTGGATTTGTCCAATAATATAGGGCTTACGAGAGTTCCTGACTGTATTTGTAGCCTAAGAAAGTTACATAGACTGGATCTCTCGTACTGCTACAATCTGTGGAGTCTACCGGCAACTCTGCATGAAATGGATAGTCTGAAGTTTTTGCATCTGGAGGATTTAGAACTGTTGAAGGTGCCAGCACTCAACAAAAATTTAATTACATTACCACACTTTCTGGTCCAAGCTGATTATCACAACTCCAGCAGCAACCTTGCTCTCCTTCAAGATGTAAATCGTACTGACCTGGTGATAAGCGGACTTGAAAACGTGAAGTCCGTGCAAGAGGCGCGGAGTGTAAGACTAATGGAAAAAGGAAGAATTAAGGAAATGAAACTCAACTGGACTATAGATTCTGAGAGGTTTGTTGAGGACATGGAAGTGTTGGCAGAGCTAATCCCCCCAATAACTTTAGAGAAGTTATTTATAGATGGTTACAGTAGTGTAAGATTTCCTGAGTGGTTTATTGGTATTGCCGATCATCTCCCTAATCTTTGTCAGATCTCCTTATCCAATCTGCCCAAGTGCAACGCACTGCCACCACTTGGCCAATTACCTAATCTGGAAGAGTTGAAATTTAGTCGAATGAGTGGCATTTCAAAAATTGATGGGGACTTGTACGGCACCAGAAGGCCATCATTTCCTCGACTGAAGGATTTTTCCCTAAGTAGAATGGAAAGCCTTGAGGTGTGGTGCACAACGTACTCCCATGGCGGGGATGGTGTGAGCAAGTTCATGTTCCCCAACCTTCGCAAATTGACAATAATTGATTGCCCCAACTTGAGGCAGAAACCATGTCCACATAGAGCTGAGGAGCGATGGGACATATGGGGAGCATGTGATGGTGTAATATCTTCATGGGAGGAGAGGGCATCACAGACCGCTGTTTCCTCCCCCTCCTCTGCTCCGGTAACTACTCTGCGTATAAATTTCTGCGATGTAACTATGCATAAGTGGAGGCTGCTTCACCACCTCCCTGCCCTCACTAAATTAGAGATAAGCAGGTGCAGTAATCTGAGCAGCTCGCCTGAGATCATGCAAGCACTCTCCTCCCTCCAGTCGCTAACTCTGGAGAGCCAGGGCCAGCCAGAACCAGAACTGCCAAATTGGTTGGGTCAGCTTGCATCACTTAAGGAGTTGACAATAAAGAGATACGAGGTGCAGGCATTGCAGGGTTCCATGGGGCATCTCAGTTTGTTACAGTCATTATGTTTGAAACATATTGAAAGCATGACAGCACTTCCTCAATGGGTGCCAGACCTCATCTCTCTGCAACAATTGGAAATCTGGCACTGTTCGAACCTGAATGATCTGACAGGGACCATCGGGTGCCTCATCTCTCTCAACGAACTCGCCATCATCGATTGCATCGGCATCACGTCTTTACCAGAGAGCATACAAAAGCTAACCATGCTCAAAAAGCTAAAAATTTATCTCTGCTATAAACTAGTGAGGTGGTGTGAAACTGAGAACAAGGCGATGCTTGCTCACATCGAAGTAAAGGTACCAGGCGTTTTTGTAAAAGTTGTTTAGTACAGAATTTACTTCGTTTTTCATACATTACAAGATTTTGTCCCATGCAGATATGCCTATTTTTTCATATATATTGCGTTGCCATTTTTCTATTTTTTTCTGCTCTTTCTTTACAAATGGCATCTTTTCGAACTAATTGTTATGCTCGACAAGTGTAAAACGAAGAAAACAACTAGTGACTGCCTGCCAGCAAAATTGCAAAGAAATAGTATCCTGAGGACTTCCGAATTTTTCACTAGCATTTTTTATGAAACAATCAAAACATTTCCCGCATGTGTAATGTTTTTCATTCATGGAAACTAGATTCGCGCTTGCGGAAGTATTTGACGTTTTTTATTTGTTTGTTGCAGATAATATAGGGATTTTCATTGGGTCGATGGAGGATCATCAGGACTTCAGGAGCGAGGAGATTATAAACTGTTTGCAAGGGCCGGCCCGGCTCCTTCTCAAAAATCTCTCTGCCTGTGTTGGTATTCACTTCTGTCATCTCCCCTCCTCCGGTCATTGTACTCGCGGGTTACCTTTAGAGGTGGTAACGAATCATGGCTCCAGTGCTCTTTTCACAATCCAACTTGATCCTTATATATTTTTAATTTAAAATTGTATAAGATAAGAGTCTGATCATTTTAGAGCCCGGCCCTGCCTTTACCACACCTACCCCGAGGCCGATGGTGCGCCATTGGTGCCACCGGCGCGGATGGACCTAGATGGCTGAGGCTGCCGACGGCAGCGCAGCTGAGACCTTGAAGGTGTTTCAAGCGACGTGCCTGACAAGGTTTTTCTTCTTTCTTTATTTGGAAACAGGGCATTTTTTTCTTTTAGGTTTCAGATCATGATATTTTTGCTTTGAATTTTATTCATCTACTTACCTCATGTTATAATAACGGTGTCCCATAATTTTTACCGATTTGTAGATCATTTTTGTTCAGCTGGATTTTATGAATTTACCTCCTGCAAACATGTTCTTTTACACTGCCACGAGGTCGTAACTTGTAAGCCAAAGGTAGTTTGTACAATCCTCCAAACAAACTTAGCCAAATTACAATGCAATAGCAATTATGGGATGGTTTTATTGTTGCTAGAAAAGACAACACTTTTTTCTTTGGTGCCAATTCTTCGTAGCTATATTATCTTTTGTAAGACTCAGCTTCATGAAAAGAAATCGACAAGACCTATTATTTAGGAGGAAAGGATTTATGTTCCAATCAAATTGGTTACGTCCTGAGGTACCATAATTTAAAAGAATTTTCTATGTAGATGAAGCAGATTACTCATAACTCTTCCTAATACTAAGAAAATACTTTTTTTAACCGGAGATTATCCGGCAAATTACCAATCCAATCCCATCACCAAAAATTTTTTGGTAATCATTGAAACACATCTTTCTCTCACCTAAATGAAAAATCATTTGTGCAGTCACGCTCTGGTCGTTTAAGTAAACATTCACGCTTTGCTGGAAACAAAGACAAATGTGCGGTGGCTCCCATGTGTGTGTGGTGTGGTGTCGAGCGAAGGAGAACGCACGTAATAACGTTGGCCAACAAACAGGAGTCGAGTAAAAGTCAATGCTCGCCACGTCACGACTGCCCAAACGGGAAACCTTGCCATCAGATGCCTTCTTCCAACAGGCCCAATTTGCCAGAAAATGGGATTTTCCGTCTCCATATACAATATACATGGTCAAATGGGTTGCACGGCCCCACACGGCATGGGTCTGGTTTAGACGCGGCCCGACGACATCCGGAAAATTAACCATGTCGTGTCGTGCTGGTCCGCGGGCTAAGCTGGCAGCCCAGGCACAGCACCATGATGGCTTGATCGGGCCGGGCCGGACCGACTAGCCCATCAAGCACGGCAGCCCAACTACCCGTCGAGCACGGCCATCGGCCACCAGCCTCCGCCGCCTTCACGACGGCCGTCCCCCATGCCAGCCGCCAGCCTCCGCCGAGCGCGTCGGCAGCTGTCCTCTGCCGCGCCCCCAGCTCATTCCCCGCTGCTCGCGCACCGGCCACCAGCCTCCGCCGCGCATGCGCCGGCTTCTCGTCCATCGGCGGGGAAGGGAAGGGGCGGCGAGGAGAGACGGGCAACTGGGAGAGGGGGGATAGGGGAACGAGAGAAAGAAGGGAGAGAGAGAGAGGAGGACAGTGGAGGAATTGGACGAGCTGGATCAGACCATATTTGGACCGGCACTCAAAGTGAATTTTACCATTAACCTCGAATATTCAACTCTAAAGTTAGTTGTGCATCCTAATTTTTATTGTACTTTTTCAGCATTCAGAAAACATGAATTAAACTGTAGAAGGATAGGTGTGAAAATTATTTTTTCCTCATACTTATGGATATCCGAAGATATATAAATTAACACAAGAAATATATATCATATTCTCTTAGGAAAGAAATACTCCCCCTTTTTGTGACGAAAGAAATACTTCCTCTGTTCTTTGCACAGATGACTTTTGGACATGGCCCTTGACCATTCATCTTAATAAAAAAACTATAGAGATTTCTTTTTTTCTTTTTGTAACTTGTTTTATTATTAAAGGTGCTTTAAGAATGAGTTCTACTTAATATTTGCAATAAGTTTCTGAATAATAGGACTGGTCTAATGCCGTGACTAAAAGACAACGATCTCAAACAGGGTACACATTATCTGCGTAGAACGAATGAACAAAAAGGTATTATACATTTGGAAATAGCCATGCTGAATATCTTTATATATGATTCTTTGTTGAGTAATATCATTGTTGCTAATAAAAAATAATGGACTAACATTTTGCCACAATTTATTACGAGCAATATGGAAGCTTTCCCTATTACAACTGCGTTTTTCTTACCTATATAATTACACCTGGGAGATTTAGGAGCTCACTAAAATTTGAAAAATTCCTTAATTGGACACAAAATTTACTTTTTTTATGGAAAACTAATTGTACTCATTGACGATAAACAAATTTCATCGCGGCCCACACTCTCTGGCCTAATGAAGCACTGATACTCAAAATGTTTTGTGATAAGATCGATATCTGATGCACAGTGTACTTGTGCATATCGTATTACGCCAATATTTACAGTAAAACAATTTTCATATCCTAGCAATGGCTCCTTTGTCATGACAAGATTTCTAGAGGGGTAAATAAAAACATGCCGTTGTACATGTGACGACGAAATCCTGAATGCAACATGCAAACGGGAAAGCACACGTTGGAACTAGCCGCGCGTGCAGTGGACTACACGCGTGACGATCAGGGTCTTATACGCTAGCTGCACACAAGCAGACACCAACTCCTCGTGCCCCCGTGGCCGTGAATGTTGGCAGGAGTTTTCTTGGATCTGGTGACTGCCACTGCATAACTGACAAACATGACGATCACCTACAGAGAAGCAGTAACATCAGTAGACATGCAAAGGCCATTCTATATTTTCTATGAGTTTAGTAGTAGTCACATGCTTGGTTTTGGATCTGGTGACTGCCACTGCATAACTGACAAACATGACGATCACCTACAGAGAAGCAGCAACATCAGTAGACATGCAAAGGCCATTCTATATTTTCTATGAGTTTAGTAGTAGTCACATGCTTGGTTTTGCAACTCAGCATAGTAGATTATTAGTAGTAATATGTTAGGCTGGCTGCTAAGCTCCATGTTGTTTGCTCAAAAAAAGTGAGATCAAATCAAATATTTCGATAGTGGCATGCATATGCTTCCCTTCCGTGTCTTGTGTGATGAACTTTAAAACCATGCATGCTCTCCAATCAGCACGACAGAATGGTCTAAACCCAAACTGCATATAAGAAACAAGAAAAAAACCCATGCCTACAAAGATTTGAAAATCATTTCCAGAAATGAAAAACATGTAAGAATACCAAGAGTGGGTTCAGGATACATCACCAAATTCCACATGCAGAGAGCAAAAATCTGGAGAATTTTGAAGAGGGAGGCCTGGCATGGTGGATGAGAGCCCTCTGGCTAGCCAAGAAGACCGGCCGATGCAGCCACATCGCATTACCCATCACACAAGAATTTCTCAAGAAACACTTTGCCGTCCCCATGGCTGATGGATATATGCCAACAGAAGGCACGCATAGGCAAGTCATTCTTGGCTACCAAAAGGGGCTCTCCATCCCCATGTGAGGCCGCCCTCTTCTTCTCCACCTGCTCTGTTGAGGCCTTCAGCCATGGCTGTTTCTATTGAGCTTGGTGTCTCTGTGTCATCCCTGGTTGCATACACGAGGTATTTATAGTGTGGACAAGGAAAGGGGTCAGGTGATGATTGCCACATTTCGGTGAATGGCATCTGCCATATCTTCTTGTTCGTTCTGTTTAGAACTAAAATTACAGTAGTAATTGTGAGGCAAGAAGTGAATCTTTATTCATTGATCACTGTTATTTATACATGTATGAAGGGGTAGAGGGGTGGAGGAGATGTCTGTTAAAAGAAGATCGTGACCATTGATTAGGCAACCGCCATAATCAACGTCTGTGATTCTCTCCTATACTACTCCTAATGATCAACTGATCATATACTGTAACACTCCCCCTTGAGCAGTTGTCCATCATGTATAAACTTTAGAGATCCTGTGAAATAAATGCTTGCAATATATATATATATATATATATATATATATATATATATACTGCGTAAAACTCCAGAAAAACCCAGTGGGAAAAAATTTTTTGGAGAAAATGAACAGTATATAGCCTTGGTATCTCTATCGAAAATCCCGGAGGGAAAAACAAGAGATAGATATTTACTTGCGTTGACATTGCCTCATTAAAAACCTAATATGAGAAAACTTATGTAGCAAAACTCATATAGGAAAAGAGTACAATGTGATGTGTAAGAATAGTTAAATCAAAGAGATGCTCCCCCTGATGCAAGCAAATCTCTAAGTCGGCGCATACCAATGCCCTTAACACATTTGTTAAATGTAGAATAAGGTAGCGACTTAGTGAATAAGTCTGCGAGGTTATCACAAGACTTAGCTTGCATGACATTTATCTCACCACTTTGTTGGAGTTGGTGAGGGTAAAATAGCTTAGGAGAGATATGCTTCGTAGCATCACTCTTGATATAACCTTGTTGCATCTGTGCAACACAAGCTGCATTATCTTCGTAGATAATGGTGGGTAACTCAATGGGTTGAATTCCACAAGATGATTGAATATGATTAATCACCCTTCTTAGCCATACACATTCACGTGAGGCTTCATATAGCGCAATGATCTCTGAGTGATTTGTAGACGTTGCTACCAGAGTCTGTTTAGAGGACTTCCATGACATAGCAGTTCCACCGTGTAGAAATACATATCATGTTTGTGATCTTGCATTATGAGGATCTGAAAGATATCCTGCATCTGTATATCCCACGAGGCTAGAATCCTGATTTCTTTCATAAAATAGACCAAGATCTGTCGTGCCTTGGAGATATCGAAGAATATTCTTAATCCCATTCCAATGGCGTTTAGTAGGAGCGGCACTGTGTCTAGCAAGTAGATTTACTGCAAACGCAATATCGGGTCTGGTATTGTTTGCTAGATACATAAGTGCTCCAATTGCACTGAGGTATGGGTATTCAGGACCTAAAACCTCTTCTCCATCTTCACGTGGTCGGAAAGGATCTTTATCCTTTTCAAGGGACCGAACGATCATTGGAGTTTTGGATGGATATGCATTGATCATATTGAATTTACTCAATACTTTCTGAACGTATGCAGATTGGTGAACGAGAATTCCCGTTGGAAGGTGCTCAAGTTGTAAGCCCAAGCAAAATTTGGTTTTACCCAAATCCTTCATTTCAAATTCTGTTTTTAGAAGATTACATGCTTCATCAATATCACGTTTATGACCAATGATATTTAAATCATCTACATAAACTGATATAATACAGAAGCCTGTAGAAGATTTCCTAATGAATACACAGGGGCAATCATCACTGTTAGAATAATTCTTATCCATGAGGAATTCTTTAAGTCGGTTGTACCACATTCTCCCAGACTGTTTTAAGCCGTAGAGAGATTTGTTGAGTTTAACACAAAACAAGTTACGGTTTTTGCCATTATTCGGTACAGATATTCCATCAGGAACTTTCATGTAGATGTCCGAATCTAGTGACCCATAAAGATATGCGGTCACGACGTCCATCAATTGCAAAAATAGACGCTTTTGTACTGCTAATGATATTAAATATCGGAAAGTTATTCCATTCATAACGGGAGAGTATGTCTCAATGTAATCAATGCCGGGTCTTTGAGTAAATCCTTGCGCAACTAATCTCGCTTTATACCTCACAACCTCGTTATTTTCATTTCGTTTCCGAGTGAAAACCCATTTGAATCCAACAGGATGAACTTTATGAGGTATAGGTATCACTGAGGTGAATACCTGTCTTTTCGCTAGTGAGGATAATTCGGAGTCAATTGCTTCCTTCCATTTGTTCCAGTCCGAGCGTTGTTGACACTCTACCATGGATTTAGGATCTGGATCAGATAGGAGGTTATTGGCTATGATCGATGAGAAACATGCGTTGACGATCGTATTCTTACGATCATACAGTTCTCCAGAACTAGTATAATTAATGGAAATTTCTTGTACCCCGTGTAATTCTTCTTGATTCATAGGAAGAATGGGTTCAGGGTGTTCCGATGTGCCAGCAACATCTGAATTGTGCACTATAGTGCTGGTTTGTGGATGTACTGTATCCACTCGGTGTCCATCAACCGGAAGTTGACTTTCGTTTACTGATTTAGAGGATCGTGTGTTCCTCCCTTTCCTTTGTCGCTTATTAGAAGCATTATCCTGCTTAGCAACCCTCCCCCTAATCGTTTGAGAAGGGGGTTGAATGGTTTTTCGAGGTACCTCCACTCGGCTGGGCGCATTGACAGCAGGATTCAAGGATTTTGTGACACCATTATAGTCAGTAAACGCATCAGGCAGATTGTTAGCAAAGTGTTGCAATTCTATAATTTTCTGAACTTGAAGTTCAGTTTCCTGAGTACGAGGGTCTGAGTATAGGATGGATTTGTCATCCCAATTGATTTCCTGGCATTCGTTAGGATACTTAAATTCTCCCCCTAATGCCGGGAAATGATCTTCATTAAAGATGCAATCAGCAAACCGGGCTGTGAATAAATCACCGGTTAGGGGCTCTAGGTATTTGATTATCGACGGGGATTGGTATCCCACATAGATACCCAATTTCCTATGAGGTCCCACAGCTGTTCGTTGAGGCGGTGAAACAGGGGTATACACCGCACATCCAAATTTCCGAAGATGGGAAATACTTGGGGGGTTTCCTCGCACTAGGTGCAACGGTGAAGTGCTATGATATGCAGTTGGGCGAAGTTGAATGAGATCAGCAGCATGTAAAACTGCGTGACCCCAACAAGAAGTAGGTAAATTGCATTTATGAAGTAAAGGTCTTGCAATGAGTTTAATTCTCTTAATAAGAGATTCAGCTAAACCATTTTGAGTATGTACATAAGGTACTGAATGTTCAACGTGTATTCCTTGGGCCATACAATAATCATTGAATGCTCGAGAAGCAAATTCAGCCGCATTATCCAGGCGGATCTTCTGGATTTGATGTTCAGGATAAGATGCTTTCAATCGAATGACTTGCGTCATGATTTTAGCGAAGGCATGGTTGCGTGTGGATAAGAGATATACGTGTGACCATCGTGTAGATGCGTCAATCAAAACCATGAAATATCTGAACGGTCCAGACAATGGTTGTATGGGGCCACAAATGTCGCCTTGAATGCGTTCAAGGAACTTAAGTGGCTCAGCATGAATCTTAAGCGGAGATGGTTTTAAGATTAGCTTTCCCGTTGCACAAGATGTACATATAAAATTAGAAGGTTTAGGAAATTTAGTAGACTTTAGATCATGACCAATGCAATTACCTGTGATTTTCTGCAACATTCCTATTCCAGGATGGCCAAGGCGTGCATGCCAAATCTTGAATGCGTCGACATTCTGAAAAATCACCTTGTACGTAACATGAGGTACAAGTTTTACGTATGTGTAGTACAATCCAGACGGAAGCGAAAGTATTCTTTCCAGAATGTTAGAGCCATATTCAGAAGGTTTGGTAATGAGAAGAAATTCCTCATTATTTTCTGTATGTGTAGAAATATGTAAACCACATTTCCGAATATCTCGGAAACTCAATAAGGTACGAGTTGAATCAGGATACAATAAAGCATCCTCAATTGTAACTTGTGTACCCATAGGGAGCGTAATAGTAGCTCGTCCAGAACCAACTATTGTTGCATCGCATCCAGCGACTGTCAAAACATTTCCTGTTCTCTTAGTGAGAATTTGGAAATATTTTGTTTCCCTAAGAATAGAGTTAGTGGTACAACTATTTACTAGGCACAATTCTTCCTCCATCGGATTGACTCCCGCAAATCTAGATAATTAAAGAATTATAAGAACTCAATTAATTATACATAGAATTACATACATAATAATACGATAGAGTATGAAGTGTACACACACTTATAGTCGATGTCTCGAGACTTATTACAATACATATGTCCCATACACACACAGAGACAATAGAGAGCTGATTTCTTATGGATCCTAGTTGAGGTCTCCAAAGACGTCATCCAAACTATAGTCTACGATGACGTTGTCTATGTCCATAGGCTCAGTGTAGGTCAGGAGTGGAAGGTTGGAAGTGCATGGTTCCTTTTGACTCATGCTTGGACTTCCAATATCAGCCTTCAAGTTGGATGGAGTGGCGAAGTGAGCTTCGTATTCCTGTCCTTCTGCAGCCTTGCCTTTGAAAGCTTGCTGGTACAGAGCCACTAAGTGGCGAGGAGTGCGACACTTGTTGGTGGGATGGTTGTAGCATCCACACTTCTTACACTTCTCATCCTTGGAAGTAGTAGTGTCTTTCCTCGGAGCCTTTGTGTTTTTCTTACCCTTACGCTTGTTGCGTCTGCGCTTCTTTGAATTATCAGAAAACTTGGAATGATTTTTGAAGCCATTCCCTTTCTTCTCATCTTTCATAGCATGATGTATTTCAGGCATAGGGGCAGCCCCAACACGACGTTGCTTATGATTTTTCATCGTAAGCTCATCGTGCTTTTCTGCCTGAAGCAGATCATGTATGAGTTCAGAGTAAGTCTGATAATTGCGAGCACGGTATTGATGTTGCAAGACCCTATCAGATGGGAGCATAGTTTGGAGTGTCTTTTCAATCTTATCCGCATCTGAAGGTTCCTTGCCACAAAAACGCAAACGAGCACAGATTTTATGAATAGCATGGTTGTAATCACCTATGGACTTGTAGTCTTGGAGACGAATATGAGTCCAGTCATGATTCGCCTCAGGTAAGATTACAGCCTTCTGTTGCTCGTACCTGTCTTTAAGGGATAACCATAGTACATTTGGCTCTTCTTCCATCACGTATTCTGCTTTCAGATCAGGATGGAGGTGATGCCTGAGAGTGTACAATGCGTTGTACTTGTAGGCATCATGCAGTGGCTCAGTCCTCTCTGCAGGAGGTAGCAATGCACTCAGAATGTTCTTTGAGGCAAGGCTGATCTTGATATCCAGCGCCCAAGTAGAATAGTTATGTCCATCGAGAGCGAGTTCTTCAAACTCTTTGGCCATTGATCCTACACAAGCAACCAGAGATTTTCTGTTTAGGAAATCATCATGGGTGTGTTGTAGTATGTGTAGTAGCACAACATATTGTATGCTTGCTCGTATTGAGTCGTAAGAAATAACCCAATTTGAGATGAATAATATGCCATTTTGCATGAAATAACGATAATTTAAGATCTCAATTGCAAATAATGCAAGAGGTCAAAAATCGTCATGGCAAGGTTAATGATGCAGCTTATATAGTATTCAGAAAAATTAAGAACACATGGTAACTTAATTTTATGAATAATGTGGCATCAATTGCGTAAGGACTAAATATATTCTTGCTCGTATTAAATCACTTGGATTTAATTAAGATGAATTAAATTTTTGAATATGCATTGGAAGGAATGCAAATAAAACATATGTCAATATATGGAATATTGAAGAAAATATTCATTGACATATTTTCCAAGTTATAAAACCTTGGAAAATTCCTAACACAAGATGCTACTTGAAAAGTCATAAGCTGAGGATTAAAATTAACATTTAAATCCCTAAACATCATCAACTCTAATTTCTGGAAATTAGAAAAATTAAATAACAGTTGAAGCTAAGTCCTTGTAGGCAGCCCAGACGCGAAAAACAGCCCAGCAGCGCGCGCGGCCCACCGGCGCGCGCGGCCAGCGGCGGCCCGCAGGCGCGCGCGGCCAGCGGCGGCCCGCAGGCGCGCGCGGCCAGCGCGGCCCAGCGCGGCCAGCGGCGGCCCGTGCGGTGAAAACCGCTGTATAAGAGCCGAGCAGTTAGGGTTGGGAAACCCTAACCGCCCACTCCATCCACCACCAGCCGCCGCACCAGTTGCGGCTGTGCTGCCGCGCCGCCGGGCACTCGCCGCCGCGCCGGCCAGGGGCCGCGCCGCCCAGGGGTGGCGCGCTGCGCCGCCGCGCCGCGCGGGGCCGTGCCGCGCAGGGACGCGCCGGGCAGGGCCACGCCGCGCAGGGGGCCGCGTGCAGCGCCGTCGCGCCATGCGGGGCCGCGCCGCCTGGGGGCCGTTCCGCCCGGGGGGGGTCAGAGGCGGCGACGAGGGGGTGAGCGCGAGCGCTCGCGACCGGCATCCACCACGGGTGGATGTGCTGTCGTGGCCCACGAGCCCGGCTGGCGAGGGCGGGGGGAGAGATGGTGCGCCAAGCGGCGGACCATGCGGTTGCCGCTGGGGCTGAGCAAGGGCGGCGGGGAGGATGTTCCCGAGGGCTCGGCTTCGTCGGAAGGGCGCGTCGGGGGTGGCTGCGGGACGTCGTCGCCGGCAGTGGGGTCGTCCGATCCGGCTGCAGGTGGCGGCGGTTCTGGAGGAGCGGCCGCCATCCGGGCTGGGCACGGCCCCCACCCATGGAGTGGGCAGTAGCGGAGGGGGCGGAGCGGTTGCGGCGTCTCTGAAGCCCGCAACCGCTCGGCCACCCGCTCAGGCGACGGTGAAGGCGGGCGAGCCCACCCGTCCCCACGGGTCAGCGGGGGCCGGTGCGGTGGCGCCGGCGCAGGTGGTGGAGGACTGATATCCACCACTGCCAGTGGAGGAGACGCCGGTGGTGCGGCGCTAGGGCCCGCACCCGGGTCACCGCCAGTCCGCCGGAGTTGCTCTGGGTCAAGGGTGACCCGAGCATCACTTCGTCGAAGCCTGTGGGCAAGACGACGACGGCGGGCAGTGCGAGCGCGTAGCAGGCGACGGCCGGGGTTTTCAACACCACGCCGGTGACGATGGCCGTCGTTCATGATGAAGCGAAGGATGAATGTGAGAAGAACAAGGGAGAGTTCTCTGTACATCATGACTTACAGATGAAACTCTCTTCTTTTCTTGTGGCTCCGTGGAGAACAAGTGCTGATAACGTGTTTAGAACTAAAATTACAGTAGTAATTATGAGGCAAGAAGTGAATCTTTATTCATTGATCACTGTTATTTATACATGTATGAAGGGGTGGAGGGTGGAGGAGATGTCTGTTAAAAGAAGATCGTGACCATTGATTAGGCAATCGCCGTAATCAACGTCTGTGATTCTCTCTTATACTACTCCTAATGATCAACTGATCATATACTGTAACACGTTCCATTATTCAGATGGCAACAAATATACGGTGTCATTCATCACGAGTCGAAAATTGATGGTTGGGATAGAGGTCCACAAGAATTTCAGACCTTCAACGAGACTATCGTGGAATTTCTATGTATTGGATAGAGATCCAAGTCTGCGCTATCTATATAGGCATTCCTCAAAAGCACAATATGCGGTCTTAAAAGGGAGCAAAACGGACATATCACGCTTGCATCACCATATCTTGCTATGATTTGATCCAAGGGAAAAAAAAAAGTAGTGTGGTTTCCATTGCCAATAATGATGCCAGCTGCAGCTACCCAGTATACTCGCCGCATGTAAAAATTCTTAATTAAGAATCGAGTGCAAGGCCTTGACATCATTGTAGAGTGCTTGTTGTGGGCTTAGAGATCATGTTTGATGTAAACCTTACATTGTGTTGGTTCGCCATGAGCGCCTATGGGTAGCTCACATTGTAAACCTTCCGAGAATTTCTCCTTCTTAATACAAAGATACACTGCTCTCCTACATGTTCTCGAGAAAAAGAAGATTTAGAGATCATCTTTGATTTCCATATAGGCCGTGGTTTTAGGGAGAACTAAAGGTATATGTCGTGCATTGCCTAATCATCTCTTTGATTCAAGGCTATGCCATGGTATAGTTGGCTAAATCACCCCTTTTGTGAAAATCGTGAGACTCCTAAAAGAGCATGTTTGTATTAGTGCTACAAAAGAATCACTGTTGTAGTGTTTGACCTTGATAATGTACATGTATGCTCATGATGCTTGCCACATTTCTTTGGATGGAAACTGTGACCTCCTCTTGCTCCATTCAAATGGCAATAAAGGTATGGTGCCATTTGCGTTGAGTTGAAAACCAATGGCAGGGATGGAGGTACGCGGAAATTCTAGACCTTCAGAGAGAATGATTACTCAGGTGTTGCTTATAGTGCTCTGCCCTGATTTTGTTCTTTTTTCAACTTGTTGCAGAAGCCGAAAGTTTATTGCTAATAAAGCTTCCTTCATTAAAAAAAATGTTAAATAGATGCATATTTTGTGATAGAAGCTAAGCTAGGACATGATTTTCACAAGAGTCCCATAAATTTACCTTACAGATGTACCAAGTACATAATAACTTTGTAAGCAAAACCAGTAGCTGCAACATGATCCGCCCATGTATTTGCTGCCCTTTATGACAAACTTTATTCCGTTCAAAGGGGCAAATTCTGGATTCGGGCATTTTGAATTATGCTGGAGGTTGCCATAGCCTAAAAGCTGGATTTCAACTTTCCTGAAGAATCATGTGGATTTCCCTCCCGTAGTTGACTTCACCCAAAATCTTTTGAAATCTCATGCTCATGCACAACTTGCATCTGAACGGACCAAGATGCCCAATGCTAAGGTCGACCAAAGCATCCGAAAGGTATCATTGCTTCAAAGGTAGGAGCAAATCTTCAGCAACTGTCAACGAGCATCGAACTAGTCGAGGAAAAAAAATTCTGGCAACATTCCCTTCGAAAACGGGGAAGCAAGCAGCGCCTGATAGGACAAGGAATGCAGAACCTTTTGCAAATATAGGCAAAAAGGACGAGCGTATCAGTATAGGCATGAATGCATATCAGAAACGAAAATCCCGTATCATCGAAAAATGTTAGGCCTCTTGCTGTAAATTTGTTGTGCAACCGAGAGCCACACAAAATGAGCAATTCCACTCCGAACTAACATGTATAAGTGTATGATGTGAGTTCATTAGTTACAGGCATCACCACAAGCAATATTCACCAAAAGACTTTCTTGGGGAAAGAATCGATAAAAGCAGAGCAGTTGGGGGATATAGAGACAAAAGAACGTTCCACATTCTTCGTTGTTTAAAAATACCAACTTCCGGACCAACGAACAAAAATAAGTTTGCATCCATAACTTTGGTAACAACACATGCCAGTAAATTAAGAGTTTGAATGCAAGAGAAAAGAGTGTAATGCACCAGTCATTTATTTTACAGGTGGGGATTTCTACATCTCAAGTCTCACGTTTGTCTTCAGTGGAACGCTTAAGCTTTTACTGCCTACCCTGCACAACAGCAAAGAGAATAAGTGTCAGTAATCAGCAATACATGGCATAAGTTCAAACACTATTGGTCATCGAATGCTTCTCCATGCGCCTGATACAGACAGGCTATCGCTAGTAGAAGATATGGTTCAGCAACTATAAAAATGCGTTAGAGGAACACTAATTTGTGCCTGGTTGCTTCTTATGTCACACAATATAGACAACTTAAGTGTGTGTACTAACTTAGCTGGAGTAAGTGTTGCGCAATCTGGTAAGCTAGTAACCCCAATGCATGGCTGACAGACAAATCACAAATGGTTTTTTTCTGCATTTTATAAAAGTGGGTGGAACTATTTTCTAGAAAAAACAATAAATCGAAGTTCAAAGGCATATTCCTCTGAAGAAAGGATGCTGCAGAATCAGTTCTAGCTACATTTTGTTAAAATTGGTTTGATGTATTCCCACAATTCTATCACAGCACCCTAAAAAAAGGAATTTCAACAAATAGAAGGGCATCGGTATTGACGGAAAATTAGTTCATAAATCTAAACAATCATTTAACATGCAGAAAAGCTGTAGTAAGAAATCTGAACCTACTCAAAGTCACTTTATGAATTCAATCTAAAACTGGCCAAACACTACGTACAAGGTATCACTTTATGAATTCAATCGAAACAGCTTTACTTTAATGCAAATAGTAATACCACTAATAAAGTGAAATTTTTATGTCAAATGCTCTCATACCTGCCAGTTTCCTTGTCCTTCATCTGGGCTAGGATATTGACCAGAACCTCTTTGCCAGTTATCTCCACCATATGCCGGTCCTGTCCCCTGTCTGCTGTCCCCATCATAACTGGGATTCACACCAGGAACTCTGCTACCTCCAGGATATGCTGATGGAGGTCCCTGGCCATAGTTTCCAGGTGGTGATGGTTGGCCATAAGATCCAGGTGGTGATGGCTGGCCATAAGATCCAGGTGGTGATGGCTGGCCATAAGATCCAGGTGGTGATGGCTGGCCATAAGATCCAGGTGTTGATGGTTGGCCATAAGATCCAGGTGGTGAAGTGCCACCAGGCCTGAAACCTCCTCCCTGCCCTTGCGAGAAGTTCCTGCGCTCTTGGGGGTTGCTGTAACCTTGACCTTGACCAGCTGGATTCCCTGGGTACCGAGGTGCTTGACCTTGGAAGCCACCAGGTGGTCCACTGTAACCTGAACGGTCTGCATAATCATTCCCCCCAAAACCTCTAGCATCCTGTACACCTTGTGCATAATTCTGCTGTGGGGAATAGCTTCTTCCATCTTGCTGAGAGCGGTATGTCTGGAAGTTTCCTTGCTGTGGCGGGCTATTCTGATAACCTCCTTGTGGAGGGCGGCTGTTCTGGTAATTTCCTTGCTGTGGAGGGCCATCCTGGGGGTTTCCTCGGTAGTTACGATTCCTATCAGTCCTTGAGGGTTTGCTATAATGAACAGGCGGTGGTCTTGGAGTGATCACACCATTGTCATATTTGTCTCCTGGTGAAATCAATGCATTTCAGAATGAGTTTCTATTCTACCAAGTATCTAAGTAAAAGCATTAAATCATGGCACAAGTACAAACTCAAGGAAATGTACATATCACTTATTCACTAACAAGGTACAAGAAAAAACCAGGTGTTCCAAGTTAATAACTGGTAAATTAAAGAAAAAATGAGAACAGAACAGACCTCCGTACTCCTTTGTCTCTGGATATAGGTATGAATCCGGCAAAATGAAAACAACTCCAGGCAAACCTGACCAAAATACCAAAACAAACAGGTAAATACTATAGAAGTCATAATCGTATCGGTTGCAAGAAAAATAAAAATTGAATTGGATACTTTAACTCACCGCGGAATTTTTCTGACATTTCCTCAGTCATTACAGCCTGAAAACCAATATAGGTTGTTGTACTAAAAGCATACATCCTCTTCTTAGCCTCCTCATAACTACAAAAAATTCAGAGCCCAGCAAATGAGGCAAATTATATTATCTATTGCGATTGATTGAATTAGTTGTTTATCTCATAACAAAAGTTGTTAGCTATAACAGCAACAAGTCAAAGACTTGAGTAGTTAAGAGGTATGCCACCAAATATGTATAATAATGCAATCAAAAGAACAATAACTTGATATCATCTATCAACTGAAATTTATATTACAAAAAAAACGAGGTCATGATTACTAATCCTACAAAGTGAATATCCATCCCTTTCCCGTATCAACTATAACTATTCTAAGTTAAAATAGAAAGCAAACAGTTCCTTAAGAAGAAAGACAGAGCAATACAACAGCTCAGACATAGACATTAGTTTCAGGAGGGCCCTGATATACTATTTTCAAGTTTCAACATAAACTCTCATGTGGACCGACACTAATTAATGCCCCAAACTACCCCTGGAAATGTTTGAAGTAATAAAGTCAGAAACAGGAAAGGAGTTAGATGGTTTTGAAACTATGGGGCAACTTTTTAACCCCACATTAACACAAACTAATATGTTCATGTGACCACTTCTAATGCGTATGTTCATTGCAAACTTGCTTGCATATTATCCCTTAAATCACTCATGCTCAATACACCTTTCTCAGTTTAACTCCAATGCAAGCAAGACCCTATCATGCCAGAAGTAAATGGTGCCCCATAGTTTGTGTTAATGTGGGGTTAAAAAGTTGCCCCATAGTTTCAATGTTTCTCAACTGACGCATTATGACACGTCTCTTATTTCTCAACTGGAGCTACTAAAAGCTGGTATAAAGCCATTAACAAAATAAAAAAGACTACCAGTTCCTTTCAGCACTGCAAGGATGCCAAGGCAAGCAGCACTTTAGATCAAACACCCAACTCATCCCCCATGACACACACAAGCCGTAGCGCAACATGGAGCAATTGCACAATTCAGAATCGCATTTCACCATCCACAAGAAATTGAGGACCAATTCACAGCGACACCAAGCCCAATCCGTAACAAAATCACGCATTTCGTCGCGAATTCGAAATGGAAAGAGAATATGCTTCGCGTCATACCTCCCGACGACCTTGGCGAGGGTCTGGAGGTAGGTCTCGATCATCTCCTCGCGGGAGGGCTTGGGGTCCGGGAACTCCATGGTGATGAGCCAGTGGTTGTAGTCGCAGCCCTCGAAGAGGATCTCGTCGGGGGAGATCTTGCTGTCGTCCGCCCCGTAGTCCGCCCCGCCCCGCGCTGCCGCCGCAGCCGTCGACCGGAACCCGGCGGCGCCGCCGGGGAGGAGCCGCCACGGCGCCCGCGGGAGCGGCGCCGCCGGGGAGGCGGAGGGAGGCCCGAGGGGGAGAGGCCGGGCGAGGGAGGCGGACGGGCGGAGGAGGGGCGCCGCGGTGGAGGCGGCGGCGAGGGCCCGCCGGAGGCGCAGCGCGAGGGCCATGGCGGGGGGCTAGGGTTTTGTCGGCGGCGGGGGAGGAGAAGGAGAAGGTTCTGGGGGTTTAGGGGTTTATGAGAGCGATGTGGAAATGGAGGATTAGTAGGCGAGTGGTTGGAAAGCCATGCTACTGACAGGTGGGTCCGGCAGGCTTCTCATGGTGGGCCCGGCGAATGGCGTAGTTGTGTGGCGATTTTTCTGGATTGTTACTGTTAGTGTGACTGTGTGAGGCTGCCAGGTGGGCCGCGAGTTGCATACTATCAGGGATGTCGATCCCTGGCAGGTGGGTCCACAGATGACGGGGATAGCGTTGCTAATCTTGTGCAAGGCAAACTTTTTAATAACATATATTGTCAGAGTAGAGTAGACGAACAAAGAGATGGCAACCAAGTTGTTTGCTTTAGTTTTTCTCTTTGCAAAATTTTACAAGCTTTCCCTCTATTTGCTCTCGTTAAAAATTTGATTTATTGAATTGGAGTGCAAAGTAGGAAAACCTCCCAAAGTAAACTAACACCTTGTTTAGATCACTTCAAAATTCCAAATTTCTACACTCTCTCTCCATCACATCAATTTTGGGACACATGCATGGAGCAGTAAATGTATATAAAAAAATAAATAATTGCACAGTTTAGTTGTACATCACGAAACGAATCTTTTAAGCCTAGTTAATCCATAATTAGATAAAATTTATCAAATACAAATGAAAACGCTACAGTAGCAGAAAGTTCCAAAAGTTATAAAGATTTGCGATCTAAACGGGGCCTAATTTTGAGCTATAACTGACTGCAGTATCAGCGACTGGCGACTGTTGAGATGACCACCGTGACTGTTCCTTGCCCGAGGCTCCTCAGCGATGAACTAGGAAACCCACCCACAAATCGATGCAACCCGATCCCTGAAACCCGAAACTCGTGCAAACCCTTTTCTGTAGCCAATGCCATCACCCACAACCAAAGGAAATCGCAAAATCATTTTGAATTCCAATCCAGAGCCACAGTAGCCACCATAAACTCGAAGAACCTAGACACCCGTCTACGCATCCTGAGATTACGTCTGGGTTTTTTGAAAACCAAGTTAGCAAAATTTCTGGATGATGTCTACAAGAATCCGCCAGATCCAGGTCGTGCAAGCTCTCCAATTTTATATCTTTTTGATAGTGAAGAAGTTCATGAAGGGGGAGGGATCAACATCTCATATCCCGCCAGAGGAAGGCCCTGAAATTCCATCACCAACTCATTATTTTATTGAGCTTAAAGAAGATGGTGACGAGAGGGAGGGATTCACAACTCAATTGCTGCCCAACGAAGGCCCTGCAATTTCGTCATCAACTCAATTGACTGTTGGCATTGAAGAAGTTCATGAAGGAAGGGAGGAAGCCTCAGGTGCTACCCGAGGAAAAGAAACTACAGGTAATTAGAGACTATAATTTGTGGCATGAAGGGGCCGGTTACAAGGTCGATGGAGGATCCTTTGAAAGGGACAAGGGCAGCCTTCAAATTCCACCGGAAATACCTCTCCATGAAAAATACCAATCCACTCTGCCCTCAAGGTGTTTGCTGAATTGCCCAATGGTAGAGAAGAAAGCGTATCTGCAAGAACCCAAGGTGGTTCTAAAGGAGTCGAACCACCTGGAAGGGGATGAGAGGTGTGTTGTTGGCACCTTGCAAAGACGAGTTGGAAAGGATAAAGTGTTATCTCCAACAAGTGCGGCAAGTGGAAACGGTAGGGGCTTTAGACAGGATCTGAAACCAGTTCTTATCCCTGCTACTTATCCTTTTCAGCAGGGGAGGGAGGATGATGGCGATGCTGCGGAGACTGAGGTGCATAAATTGGTGGAGGGGAAGGGTAGTCAAGAGATGTGACACATGATTTGGCTGCCGATGTGGCGAAAATGAACATGGAGGAACAGCTGCAAGATTCAGCTATGATACTTAAGGCCAAGGGCCCATCGAGTAAGGAATTTGTATCACTGTCATGCTCTAGCAATGGATCTTCTTTGGAACCGCAGATTCTATCAGGTGCATCAAGGAAAGTTTCTGGCCAGAGGGATGGGCAGGTGAATGGCAAGGGTGCTGGAAGCTATCTGGGATCAGTGGGTGATCGAAAAGTGAATGTAAAAATAATGCCTGCCACTAGCAGCAAGAAATTAAAGAGGAGTGAGAAGAATTGTGTGGAGGATTCAATTAAGGTGATTGCCAAGGAAGGTCTGGTGGTGGACCAGACTGTATCAGCTTCTTTGGGTGTGCATTTTGACCCCGGATCTGATGAGAAGGAGATAGAGGAGGGGGAAATTATGGAGCACACGGAGGAGGGTTCACTCTCAAATCGCAGCAAGACGCAAGACTTAATCCCAGCTATGACTGGTAACCTGGTAGGAGCTCATGACGAGCCCCACCAGGAGCAATGAATGCAATCGCTTGGAACTGCCAGGGGGTGGGGGGAACTCCCGGACAGTTCGAGATTTGACTGTTCTTATGCAGACCCCAAGCTGGTGTTTCTCTCGGAAACTGGGCAAAGTGAGGAAAGGATGAAGAACCTGCGGTGGCGAATTGGTTTGAAAGGCTGCTTATCTGTGGGCAACGACGGAAATAGTGGAGGTATTGCTCTCTTTTGGGATGAATCAATCTCTGTCAAGCTGATTGGTATGTGCAACAGACTTATAGATGTTACAGTACAAGAAACCCCGACCTCACCTCTTTTTCGGGTCACTTTTGTTTATGGTGAACCGCGTGTGGAGGATAGGAAACAGATGTGGGAGCTACTACAACGGATAAAGGTGAAATCACAAGATCCATGGCTAATGTTAGGGGATTTTGATGAAGCTCTATGGCAGTTTGAACACTTCTCGGAAACTAGATGAGGGGAGAAGCAAATGGAGGATTTCTGGAACGTGCTGGACGACTGTGACCTGCATGATTTGGGTTTCTCCGGGTTACCATGGACGTATGATAATAAGAGAGGAGGGCAGAAATGTTAAGGTGCGACTAGATAGAGTGGTGGCTGCCCCCTCGTGGTCGAATCTGTTTGTTGCTGCTGCGGTGCAACATCTTGTATCCCCATGCTCTGATCATTGTCCAATTCTCTTGCGAATGTACCAGGAAAATACTGAGGCAAAGAAGAGCAGGATCATGCGGTATGAGATCATGTGGGAGAGGGAGGAATCTCTAGGTGTGGAAATTGATGCTGCTTGGGAGGCTGCAGGTGCGAAACCATGCCTTGGAGCTGTGTCAAAGGCGCTAAAAGGAAGTTATGTCCTCGCTGCCGCAATGGAGTCTTGACAAGTTCGGTTCAGTTCGAAAGGAATTTGAATAGCTGAGGAAAAGATTGGAGGAATTACAGAGATTGGAGGATTTACAGAGCAATGGCGACCAGTCAAGCTCGGGGAAATAAAAATCACCATGGACCGAATGAATGTAATATTATATAGAGAGGAGATGATGTGGCTGCAACGGTCGAGGGTTTCCTGGCTCAAAGAAGGTGATAGAAACACAAAAAGAATTCACCAAAAGGCTCAGTGGAGATCGAGAAAGAATAGAATCAAGAAACTCAAGATGGACAGTGGTCAATGGTGTGATGATGGGGAAGATATGAGTGATCTAACTAGGGAGTTTTTCCGGAACCTCTTTACCAAAGACGTCACAGTTGATCCTGAATTACTTATGCCCCTGTTTGAACAGCGTGTTACACAGGATATGAACGAGATGCTTTGCAAGGAGTTCACGGAGGAGATTGGGGACGCACTGTTTCAGATCGGCCCATTGAAAGCACCAGGCCCGGACGGTTCCCGGCGCGATTCTTCCAAAGAAATTGGGGCATGATGAAGGAGGAGATTACGCTTGCTGTCTAGCAATTTTTCCGATCAGGGGTGATGCCGGATGGAGTCAATGATACTGCCATAATTCTTATCCCTAAAGTGCCTCATCCAGAACGTTTTTCAGAATTCAGACCTATCAGCTTATGCAACGTGCTAGACAAGATTGTGTCTAAGTGCTTGGTGAACAGATTAAGACCGCTTTTAAATGAGCTGATTTCGCATCAGCAAAGTACCTTTGTCCCTGGGCGCATGATTACAGATAATGCCATTATTGCCTTTGAGTGCTTGCATGCAATTCAGCAGGGTGCAACAGAAAGGAATAATTTTTGTGCGTATAAACTGGATCTATCAAAAGCGTATGATCGGGTGGATTGGTCTTTCTTGGAAAAGGTTTTAGTGAGGCTAGGCTTTCAGAGTGAATGGGGTATAGGGGTGATGTCGCGTGTGACCACCGTTCGCTACTCAGTGTGCCTCAATGGGGTTCCTCTAGAATCCTTCCAACCATCCCGTGGATTACACCAAGGTGATCCTCTCTCGCCTTATTTGTTCCTTCTTGTTGCTGATGCTCTCTCCTCTGCTATACAAAAAGATATGCAGGACAATGTTATCGAGGAACTCAGAATTTCCAGGAATTCACACCTGTTGTTCGCTGATGATGCTCTCTTGTTCTTTAAAGCAAATACAGAACAAGCTACGAATGTCAGAAACCTCACCACTCGATTTGAAAGGGGAATGGGGCAACTCCTTAGTCCGGAAAAATGTTCCCTCCTTGTGTCGAGAATCACTGGAGACCCAGAGAAAAGATGATATTAGAGCTGTCTTGGGGGTTGAGAGGATCGAGTTTGAAGCAAAGTATCTAGGCCTACCGACCCAGATGGAAGACAGAAGAAGGAACATTTCCAACCTCTGAGGGAACGTATGGGCAAACGAATGGCGATGTGGTCAGAAAAACACCTCTCTGCAGCTGCAAAAGAATTACTTATCAAGGCTATAGCCCAGGCTATCCCGACATATACGATGAGCATCTTTCACCTCTCAGCATCCTTCTGCGAAGAGCTAGCGCATGGTGTTCGCAGGTACTGGTGGGGGGAGGATGATGATAATAGAAGAACACATTGGATTGCTTGGAAAAGTTCAACCAATGCAAGTCAAGAGGAGGGTTGGGGTTCTGGGATTTCCAGGTATTCAATCAGGATCTACTGGCAAAGCAAGCATGGCGGCTCATTGAGTATCCAGAGAGTTTGTGTGCAAAACTGATGAAAGCTAGGTACTTTCCAAATGGGGATCTTCTGGACACTGCGTTTCCTTCACAAACTTCCCCAACATGGAAAGCGATTATGCAATGGCTTAGACCTGTTAAAGAGGGGTGTCATATGGCGAGTTGCGGATGGTACAAAAATTAAGGTATGGAGACACCAGTGGGTGCCCAGGATGTGGTCTTTACGTCCAATCGGCAGCAAGCGTCCATGTAGACTTAAATGGGTCTCCCAATTGATTCATGATGATTCCCGACAATGGAACATAGAGGTCCTGAATAAATTCTTCTACAGTAATGTTGAAGAAATCCTCAAGATCAAATTACCTAGCAGGGGTAATGAGGATATAGTGGCATGGCACTATGAAAAAACAGGATGCTTCTCAGTCAGAAGTGCTTACAGACTGGGTATGGATGGAAAAGAAGCTGAAAGGAGAACAAGCTCGAGCTCCTACACATCTGGAGATCGTCCGGTCTGGAAGAAATTGTGGTCCTTGCCAATCCCACCAAAGGTGAAAGTTTTTGCTTGGAAGCTAGCACACAATGGCCTGGCCACGCAAGCAAACAAAACTGCACGGAAGATGGAGAGAAAGAGCACCTGCCAGCTATGTGGAGGAGATGAGGATGCACACCATGCGGTCTTAATGTGCCCTCACGCAAGAATGTTGCGATCTGCCATGATAGAATTCTGGGAGCTACCAGAGGAGCAAGAACTACTCCAGGCAGGGTTTGAATGTCTCCTGTGGGTGGTTGATAACAATGATCCGGAGATGATGGGAAAGCTCATGCTAATTTTGTGGAGATGTTGGTTTGTGCATAATGAATTGACACACTCTGGCCTGGTTGACTCTAGCCTGGTTGGCTAGCTCATTGTAGAGTGGAGCTAGCAACCACGGTTCGAATATCCGTGTGCACAGATTTAAGTCATCTTATATGGCTGGGGTTTAGAACCCTATTTTTTTAAAAAAAAAATAAAAAATTGACACGCTCTGCAAGGAAATTATCAATTGAAGCATCCGTTGGGTTCCTGCTGAATTACTGGGATACAATGTTCACTATCCGACAAGACCCAGTTCTGGATAGAAAGGGGAAGCAAGTGTGGGGCAGCTCTAGTAAAAATCGAGTGCAAAAGAAAGTATGAAACCCCGTTGGCAGATGCCAGAAGCAGGCGTGATCAAGATAAACGTTGATGGTGCCTTTAAAGAGAATGGAGACGCCAGCATTGGAGTCGTGATAAGGCAGGTTCAGTCTTGCTGACTGCTTGGCGAGTCATCTCCAACGTCGCCAGTGCAGAAGAGGTGGAGCTGCTGGCATGCCGAGAAGGGGTCTCGTTAGCTGCAGAATGGTCACCCTTACCGGCCATTTTGGAGTCAGACTGCCTTTCTGCAGTAAACATCCTCAGGAAGCCATCTGACCAGCGATCATCGTCGACCTTCGTTGTACAAGTAACCACTGAGGCGGCCTGGGGATTGCCCTCGTTTCGAGTCCATCATATAAAGAGAGAGCAAAATGGTGTTGCCCGTGAGTTGGCACAGCTAGCTATCCGGTTGTTTCATAGTGCAGTGTGGCGCAACCGTTGTCCTGCTTGTGTCGAGCAATTAGTTGCTCAGGATTGTAATCTTGTTTCTTAGTAATTAATAGAGCTCTCTCTTTACCGAAAAAAATTAATTTTGAGCTGGCCTTTCAGGAGCTTCTATTTAAAAGAGTTGCCCAAGTACAGCTCATGCTTAAGCCGGGTTGGAACCGTAAAAAAGAGATTATTCCAAATATGGTTACACACACTTGTTATGCTCATTTCGATTTACATATAAATCCGTGGCGTCAAAACCCCACATTTATATATATACAATTGTACTATCCTCTCCTCATGCCAATGCAATTGCTGTCCACTAAAAAATAATACTTTGATGCGCCCTCCTGTTCATACATCTCTCCCAACCCCGCATAGCCACGTCACTATGCAGTTGATCAAATTTCACAAAAAAAATAAACTATGCAATTGATCAAAGATGCAAAGTTCAGCTCTTCTCTTCCTCTCAAAGTCTCAAACAATCTACCGGGGAAGGTTGATCGATATTCCCCTTGCCTCTTGGCATCCGGAGTGGTCTATTCTCCACATATGCGAGTAGGAAGCAACGCACGGCGTGGCAACGGCATGACTCGTGCCGCCGACTCCCGCTGATTTTTTTTCCAAAGAATTTTTTTCCCAATCCGAGATTAACATTAACAAGAAACCAAATCCACCATGCTTCGTGCCGCCACGTCAGGCGCGGCGCCGCGCCGCGCGGCTACCTACTACGACGGCTGCGTCGGCCTAGTCCGGCCGGCGACGGCTCCGTTCGACCATGGCCCCGCGCGGGCCGACGCGCGAATTGGACGTGGTGCGAAGGGCCTCAGTGCGAAAGAGCGCGGAGAGGGAGAGATTCCTTTCCCTCTTTTAGCCCGGGCACCGGGCTGAACTCTAGTCCCGATGTGCGCAAACGAATAAGGCAGAGTTCACGGGGGCTCAGCTCACTCAACGCGCCGCCTCGCCTCGCCTCCTCTGCTCCCCCTTCACCTGAGAAAAAGGTCCTCCGAATCTTCTCTTCTTCCCCGGTTCAGGGACGCCGGCCTTCCTCCTCGCCCCCTTCGCCGGAATGGTGGGAACCGACGCGCTGCAGGCCATCATCTACGCCCGCGGGGCGCTCCGCCTCCTCGATCAGGTCCGGCTGCTCCTTCGATTCCTCTCCTTCCCCTTCCCTGCTGCGTGGGAACCGGGGGACGGGTTCTCGGCTGGGTTTGATTCATTCTGCGCTGGCTTTGATCCGACGCAGAGGAAGCTGCCGCTAGAGGTGGACTACATCGACGTCAAGGACTCCGCCGATGGCTGGTGAGATGGAAATTCTCTCTTGGTCGCTCCGTCTCCTCGTTCTTGGTTGCTTTAGCAGACGAGTTTTTGCCGGTTGCTAGTATCCAGCGCCACGTTCTTGGTTCATCCCTGGCTCTGTCATTCCCCGCCTCGCATCTGACGGTGACGAGGGACTGAGGGAGGACGGTGGTTTCGGGTTCGGGGTTTCTTCTTTCCTTGAAAAAGAAAACTCCGCGCACGAACTTTATGCTGTTATTTTACTGAACCTGAAAAGCGCAGTGGTGTCCTGCAGTCTGCAGAAGCATGAGACTTTCAGTGGTCGACAGCAAAAGTTTCCCTTTTTAAAATCGGAGGATGCTACTAAAGCGCCGAGCTTAGCCTTCCTTTTGAAATTGAGGTTTTTCAACTCTTTTGACTAGTTGAGAAGTGAACTTTAGGTGACCTGACAAAGTAGATGGGGAAATTGTTGTGGAGGCACACTTGATGTGGTCTCATAGTACAGGAGGGATTATATGATTCGATAGGAAATGATGATGAACCCATATTCATTCACATAATGAAACCTATCTGAGTATAATTGCTATTCATCTATCCTTAGACAAGAATTTGTGTGTTTACAAAATATCAGTGGGTACGATATGCAATGCATGTATTTATCTTCTGCAGCTTGTGTCATATCTGTAAATGTTTTATCTCGAGCAGCCTTGAACTTTAGCAGTTGCTGGAAATCTAAAGGTGAATTAGTAGTAAGTATCACGTTCAAAAGATGAATTAGTACTAAGTAGAACTTAGCCTTTGTCATTGTTATAGTCAATTCCACAGGATAATTTTTTTCGCCCATCTTTTGTATGTCTGCAACTGTTCCTTTTATAGTACTTTACGGTAATTTCATCAGTAGAGCTGCAGAAGACTATCATACTGAATCTGTGATCATCCTTGCCTTGTGAACTGACATTGATGAAATTAGAAGGTACTTCCAGTAATTTTGTTGTAATCTCTCCTGATTAGCCTACAGCCTCATTGACACATGCATACCACTGGATAAGAATATAGATGCCAGCTCCTGTCAATATTTTTTCTTCTTTAGTAAAAATGATTCTTCTATTATACTATTAGCCTTAAACTACACAATATTATGCAGGAATGCAATCAGAGACATGGTTGTCCGTGGTGCTCCGGCAATAGCAATAGCAGCAGCGCTAGCATTAGCCGTGGAAGTTTCTGGTTTAGATTTCACTGGTACTCCTGCAGAAGCAGCTTCTTATGTTTCTAAGAAACTAGAATACCTTGTATCCAGGTAAGCATAGTTCAACTAATTCCTTTCCTACTTGCGTGCAACAAGTTATGTCCTTATGTTCATCCTTTCTAAACATATGTATACTTCTAGTCATGCATTATTAATCTCATTTTATTATTTATTTCTGTATCAGCCGCCCAACTGCAGTGAACCTATCTGATGCTGCAACAAAACTTCAGACTTTGGTGTCAAAGACAGCTGAAAATGTGAAAGATGCCAAGGCTATCTTTCAGGTACCAACATTGATAGCAAGGTTTTGTACATCCTTCTGCTTGTGAATAGTTAAAAAAATGCAGAAATAATTCATTATGAATACACTATGTTTATGCGGTGAACGATAATACTGTATAGCTAATCTTTCCTGCAACTTGTATTTCTTTAATATAAAGAGAAGTAACCAACCTGATGAAGTGATGTTAAGAGATCGAACAAATGTGAAGTGAGAAAATAGTAGTATGGACAAACATTTCTTGAAGGTGTGGCACTTCAAAGTTTCTCTCAAGCTTTCACATGGAACCATAGTGTCAAAAGCAAAAGCTTATAATTATCTAGCTTGAATATAATTTTGGGTTTGCTGATGTTTGCTGAGATTTTTGCTATACTGTGTATTTTATATTATGTTGAAACGAGTATTATTTATAGAATACAATTACTTAGAATATGCACTGTTTCACATGACTCAATTAGGTCTACATTGAGGCTGCAGAGACCATGCTTATTGATGATGTGGCAGATAATAAAGCTATTGGCTCACATGGATCCGAGTTTCTTCAAAGGCAGCTTGGAAATTCAAAAAATATCTCTGTTCTGACCCATTGTAATACGGGCAGGTAAATGATAACTCAAGATGATTCTTTTTCTTCTTTCTTCATGTGATGCTCAAATTCCTTATGCAAATTCCTTATGCAACTTTACTTTATTTTGCTTTCTCCCTAATCCAGTCTTGCAACTGCTGGTTATGGAACTGCCCTTGGGGTTATTCGTGCTCTTCATTCTGGTGGAGTTTTAGAGAAAGCATTTTGCACTGAAACTCGTCCATTTAACCAGGTAGCTATTCCTTTATTTGCATTGCCATTAAACTTCTGACTTAGCATATCAATGTTTGACCTGTGATGTGCAATATGTCTTGAGCTATTTACATTTCTGGCAATAACTCAAATGATTAGACCACTAATTATTCTAGTTAGATTACATATATGCCAATAGTGATAACTGCTTACAACCTTTTCAACATCTATATTAAGATAAATATTTTCAATGCTGTCTCTATAAGCTGATTTGCTGTCAATTTCCAGGGATCCAGGCTTACAGCCTTCGAGTTGGTTCATGAGAAAATACCTTCAACACTGATAGCAGATTCTGCTGCTGCTGCGCTGATGAAACAAGGGCGTGTTCAGGCAGTCATTGTTGGCGCTGATCGTATAGCAGCAAATGGTAAGTATCCACATCATTTGTCAGATCAATGTAAAACTAAACATTCCTACTGTTGACTGTGTTTCCTTTATAAAATTTCAAGGTGACACGGCCAACAAGATTGGCACATACAACCTTGCCATTTCTGCAAAGCATCATGGTGTCCAGTTCTATGTGGCAGCGCCAGTAACTTCCATCGATCTCGCCCTCCAATCTGGGGAAGAAATTGTCATAGAGGAAAGGTCGCCCAAGGAGTTGCTGAACTCTGAAGGTGGTCTTGGAAAGCAAGTTGCTGCATCCGGTATATCAGTCTGGAACCCAGCTTTCGATGTTACTCCAGCAAACCTGATTACTGCAATCATAACAGAGAAGGTATGCTTCTCCCCACTTCTGAAATGTTTCTGTGTCCAGCAGTGTTGCTATTGGCCCCACATCTTGCGGAGAACATTGGTTGATATGCTGTGGGCTGATGAGAGTTTTTCGATTTTTTTGCAGGGTGTGATCACAAAAACTGATTCTGATGGAGCTTTCGACATCAAAGGTTTCATTCAGTCTGCGAAATAATGCTATTTAGCAAGGCACATTTTTTGTATGATAAATGTGTGGAGCACCTCATGTACTCATACAATAAAATTGCTCTGGTGAGGCTCATGTTGTAACAGGGATGTGTCGATGCGCATTGGAAGTAATAAAGACTTTCTTGAGAAATCCTTCCTTTCTCATAAGACTTGATCTTTCTTGTTGCTTAAACAAATCACAGGAGTTCTGCTCATCCATCAAAGTTAGAATAGATAATACATCAGAGGCCCCAGATGGGCACAACATGAGGGAAGAACTGCCAGCATACGATATACTTCATTCAAGGACATGCTTTTTTTTAATATCATTTAATCCAGTATTTACTAAACTATCCTAGGATTCACGAAATATCAGGAATAATATATAATCGGTAAAACAAATGGTGAAAATATATTTTCACCAAATCATATGTTGGAAATGAAAAAGTATCAAATTTCCATCATAATTTTTGACAAAATATGTAATTTTTACTTTGTAGTTGACTATTTCTGATTTGCTAAACCGCAAGGAAAAAACTAGATACTTTTTCTATTTTCATCATACATATTTTCGCAATTTGCTTTGGCAATTGTATGTTGTTTTTTAAAGTTTGTCAATCCTAAGTTTTTCTTTAATGACTAGATTAAATGATATTAAAAAAACAAAATACCTCAAGGATGCAGCAGCACCTAGTTACTCAGCATGAAGAGGATACGTTACATGAGGGAATAATAAATTTCATAAAGAGCTTAATTTCATAGTCCAACCAAAGGACGGCCCTGTTATATGCGACATGTCATTGTTTTCAATCCCTTCTATCCGTGCAGCTTAGATGAAAATGAGGCAGTTTACGATGCAGCGCGAATTCCTTACAAACCCTACTTGAGAGCTATAAAAAGAAATTGAGTTGCAAGTGGTGTTCAACGTTCATCCAAACTTTAAAGTTCAAATTACCTTTGAAGACAAATTTGTGATGCAACAGCACCAAATGTCATTTACGGGAACATCAAATGATTTGTATTTATTGTGTAAATCAGGCGTACCGGGATGACAGGAATGTTACTGATACCCCGTCATCCAATAAGACGAATCTGCATTTTATTAGGATATCATTCAAAGTTATGCAACATTTAAGAACAATACACAAACGCCGGTGTAAATGAAGCGCCAAAAAATGGCCCAACTTTTCCATTGCGCCTTCGCAGGAAAATCCGTCCAACGAGATGTTTGTTAGAACTTAGCTCTAAAGATGGTGCGCTGGTGGCAAGCGGCTGCAATCAGATCAAAGGAACGGCTTCTCTAGAGTTCAAACATAAACATGGTAGGACACGAGACAAACTGCCAATCATGTGATTTAAATTGTGGAAAAGCTCCATCGCGTTACGTGTCACAAAATCATTTTCGCTAAAACTATTTTATTTGGATGAACCAAAAAGAATATAGGATAGGGTGCGCAAGAAAGACATCAGAGCGCACAACTCTAAGCCCTATAATGCACATGAACCACACGATATCAACCCAGTACACCCTACATTTATTCTAGCAAGGCAACACCGAGAGAGGAGGCAAAGCATACACCAATATACCTAGAACACTCCCTCTTGTTAAACGCTATTCTACACCCATGAAAAATAAAAACCATAGGAGAGAATATAGGAGAACATAGAATACACGATTTACATGCAATGATGCAACTACTCTGCGGCGACGCCTATACAGGTGGGTTGGGAGGCACAAATGCGGAGGTGCAAAGAATTAGTTGGCTGGCCAGACCCAGCCAGCCATCATCATAGGGGCCCTACTGAAACCTCTACTAATTACACAGCTACCGGAACCAGCCGCTGGCCAGAGACGGTAGGAGAGCACTCCAGCACTATCGCAAAGAGACTAGCACTCTAATCTGGCGTTCTTCATCTCCTCCGATGTTGTGCCATCTTCGCATGAGCCTGCGCTATCCTATCAGCATACATCGGGAGGCGCCTGATCTCATCAATCTCTTCAAGAAGCTTCTCCTCAGTGATGTTATCTGTGATGCTCCTCATCACCTGTGGGTTATCACGAATAAATTATTTGAACACTGCAATAGTTCTGCTTTCTCATCCAAATGCACCCAAGGGCAAAACATGATGCTCAAGTACCAACAGAACAACGCAGATCCAGTTTTAACTCTGATAGGATGAGTTCGACCTTTTGCATATTCTGGAATACGCATGCAGCAATAGCTTAAAGAAATAAATCAGCAAAGGATGTACTAAAGTATATGAGAACATGCCTTTCGGTATGTGTTGATATCGTTTGGAGTCGATTTATCCGATCGAATACGCATGCAGGCCCAACACTGCTCTTCCTTATTCCAAGAACACTCAACAATCCTCCCAGCAACAGAGGGTGGATCTATTTCGTCTGCACAAGTTTCACATCATTAGCAGTGAATATACAACAAATAAAATATAATATTTTCAATGAAATATAAAAAGGAAATTTATGAGCAAGAAAAGGAAAAAGAAATGGTTTGAGGATCACATTCCTAAAATATTTTTTTAGGTTTGTTGAAAACAACTACTGCAACTTAAGCTGACAACACAAAGTCATCATGAAAATTGAAGTGCATGTTACCTGGAAACGCTATCCGAGCACCATCCATAAGTTTCTTTTTTCCTCTCTCATAAAGGAAAACTAGCTGACGATTATCGTTTGTAAGCTGCAACAGTTAGATATGACAAAACAAAGCCCAATATCAAAAAAAAATATCTTCATTGTGACTACAATCATTTTAAACAAAACAGTTCAAAAAATGGTCATAAGAACCTCAAACAAAAAATCAACTGAATTCATCGAAGGGTATTTCCACTTTAGAAGACCTTCATGAGTACGAGTTACATATGGATCATCCCAGCCCTGCAAGAACAATTGAAGCATATCAGCCAATTAAAAGCAAAATTTACTCCAAATTTCTGAAAATGAGTGTTAACAAACCACAAAATAAATAGTTATTTAGTTAACAAAGTGTTCTAGCTATATGTAGGACTAGCAAATATGAATCTACTCCATGAGTGACACAAAACATAAAAGAACTCCAATCGAAACCACTTTTAAGGAACAAAGAAGTAACAGAAAGTTGAACAGATGTATCTTATTTAAAAGACCACAGATGAATCTCTTCAACTCTCTAGGTGTGAACAACTAAAATAGACAAACAGAAAAGTCGAATAGAGGTATCATGTCCGCACAAAGTTGAACAGATGTTATGGGAAAAAAAAAACTTGATACATGAGTACAGGCCACAGAGCTGATAAACTTAGCATCTTCTTAGTCTTAGTAAACAAACAGAGGACAAACCTTACCTGAAATATTAGGCCATCAGCATCATGGCAAAGTTTTGGAATAAACTCCTTAAGCAACTTCATAACTGTGGAGAGCAGCCAAAAATCCTTCCTCCTAACCTGGTAGCATCACATAATCAAAAAATGAAAATTTGCTTATAGGACTCATGAAAATGGAACATTATAACTCAAAGAGTCTTAGAATCTGATACCGAAAACAGTTCCATGTCGTATTTGTACAAAGGATTGCTCTTAGCACCACTCTCAAACTGCTTTTTCTCATGATAACGTGGCCGTATTATTTCATCTTCCAGCATTCTCCACCTTTCAGAAAACGGCAACTGCATATACAAATTTCCAAAGTTAAAGTTCCCAACAAGAAAATAACGATTGTGTTTATTACTGTACAATACGAGCTCATATATGGGGTTACAGTGCAAAAATATAATTTACACACTTGAAAAGTTCATGAATCGTGTGGTAACATGAGCATTGTGGTCCCATCTGCCGATAGAGGAAAAAAGTGGCTACGCACAGATGATTATGGTGAAGATCAGTGCAAAACATGGATGGTGGACATAGCAGGCAGCTTCCAAGAAATAATTCAAGACGGATGGTACCATAGTTTGATAGATAAAGGAGCAAGTCAAAAATAACAAAACTTTATATATGATCAATGTTTTACAGTCATCTAATCGAACCTAGACGCCATGGCACCAATAAGGTGATTAGTCGAGATTAGTTGTCGATTAGGCCGATTAGTCGAACCTAGTCATCTGTATAGACGTCCTGTACATCTAGGACCGATATGATATGTATACTATACAGTACATAGTATATAGCAAGCATCAACACCATAAATTTTGGCGAGAAGCTCCTGGGCAGCGGGTATCTCCTGGCAGCGGGGAGGCATGGAGCCCCTGGGCGTTTCCTCAGCAGCAGCATGCTCCTGGGTGGCTGGACGCGCCGGCGGCGGTGTGAATTTTTGACGGACGGCGGGCGTTTTGGGATGAGGCGGCTCAGAAGCACTGCAGCTGTGAAATATATACCCAAAATCTAATGGGCCTAATTGCCAGCCCATTATCTCAAATCTGATCGTTTTCAAGCCTAATCGGACGACTAATCATGGTTAGTTGACAACTAACCGGACGACTAGGTTTCTAGTCGCTCAGACCTAGTCGCTGACCCTTATTGGTAGCAAGTGAGCGATAAGCCCGACTAATCGCAACTAATCGCGATTAGTCGAACGACTAGAAAACATTGTTACGATATTCACACAATATTTACCTTGGTTTTGGACACAGCGTCAAGTGCCATCAGATCATATGCCAAGTACCTTCTCTTCAATCCTGACTCTGGTACCGTGTCTATAATCATTTCTCCATCAACCAAGGTCATATCATGCAGACCCTTTATAACAAAGACATAAGGTTAGATGTTTGCAAAGTCATGTTCAATTATTGTTTTCCCAGCACAATGGGCGCCTTACTTCGAGGCTCTTATGGGGAAAGCGCATCTGGACTCTTCTAAAGCAGAAATTCCGATCAATCAAGAAACAGCCATCTCTCATTATAAGCATCATATAGCGTGTTCCGTCAGCTTTCCATGTAGCATAGTAGTATCGCTGTCTAAGTAGTTGTAGATTCTCACTGAACATAGCAAAAGGAGAATTAGATCAAAAAGGAAACATATTGGGTATATGTACTTAAGTTAGTGTCCATAAGGAAATAACAACGCTTTTAATGCTCAGAGTAGAGAATTCTGTAACAAACATTGTCAATGATAAAAGGACTGATTATTAGGCTGGCAGAAAGGAACTTTATTGGGCTCATGAGCTCAGTACAGGATTGAGCTGATTACGCTTGTCTGGTCCAAAATCAAAATGATTTTATTTGAAATGAAGACTCAATTATGATACTATGTTAGTCTGCCATTCAAACTAGCAAAACTCAAAAAGTCTCGAAACTGTAAGAAAGTGATACTAGACAAATAAAACATCAATTTCAAATGGATCTTGTTTCAAAGCTCAATAGCCACAGCCTGAATCATGACATCAAACAGCAATTGATTACAGGAACGTAGAACAAGTATGTGAGAGAGAATCCCAAAAACACCTGCACCATGCAATACTTTAAGCTTAGTCAATGTATCTGCCTATCAACTTAGGACTTTTTGTTAATTTGCATACTCTAATGGTACCTTAAAAGATTATGTATTTACATCAGGAATAAAGAATATCAGAATGCACAAAAAATGTGTAAGAGAAATTTGAGTTACTGGTTAATGTTACTCACCTGTTAAGAGAGACTGGATGTGATCCTGGAAATTGTGTGTGCCCTCTTACCTATAATCAAATAAAGATCCAAGCACCCTAAGTTAACAAAAATAAGAAAAAACACTACTTGTTTGGACATGCATAAACTTCCAGAAATTTAAGTTACAAAACATGCAGTAACTTAAATAATGCATAGAAATTGATAGCAAGCATGATATATCTAAGCACTGAAACAAGTTTAAATAAAAAAAACACCAAATACTAAGTTCCCAGAGTTTCCAAAATACTGTAATACTGTAACTACATAAATGAGCTGAACTTGTAATTATTCCAGACAGATCATGTTGAAACATCATTAATATCCTGCCTTTTAATTTAGTACGAAGCTAACGTGTATCTTGCCAGCATGTCACACTGCCATATTCTGCATGTGAAATGAGCTATTGTTGCATTGAAGGCTTGCATTGCATGACATTGAACAAACTGTACACATTCATGGATTTGCTCAATGCCAACTTATATGTATCCAGATATAAAATTAGCTACCGAAGATGGAATCTAAGACAAGAAATGGAATTGGTGGCATTGGAAAGAGGTTATGGTCGTCCTTCATGTTATCATTATTCTTGTATAACATTATCATTATGAATAGCTAGGAATTAATACACATTAGGTAGAAGTACAAAGGATAATACTTACAAGGGGCATTTCAAGCAACCGATAACATAGGACACGCAAAGCTTCTTGTTGGTCATATGGCACAGCATCCCCTAACACATCATCATTAGTGATGACTTTAACCTCAGATTCATTCTGCAACATACCAGGTGCCAAGATAGTAAGAAATATAAGTCCAAAATAATGCAAAAGGTGTTGCTTAGCAATGAAACATTACAATAAGTATATCAAGGACACAAGAAATAGTTAACTCTATAGGAATTCCATAAACCTGAAAATAGAACCAAAAGTTCTTTAGAAACTTTGGAGAAGAGAATACATACATTTGGTGGTTCAAGATCACCATTATCATCATCGTCGTCCTGCTTAGCTTCGCCATTTAAATCAAGATCATCAGGTCTCTTCCATTCTGGTGTTGGAGGGCATGCTATCATCATATTCTCAGGGACCTCATGGTAAAACTTATATAGTGCTTCAATGTAGTCCCTCTTGTATATGCCAGGTGGTCGCCTTTGAGCAAATATACTTATTGCCTAGTAAAACAAAGTGGTCATGAAATGCTGAAGAATTAAATCAAGTGAAATAACATTCAGGGTCTAGTTTGCCTACCTCAGCAACACAAGAGACATGTGTGCGCATAAGGTAATGAATAATCATGAAACCTGTACGATTATGACCATGGGTACAGTGAACCAGGATATATTTAGGATTCTTTGATTGCTTCTGTCGATCAAGGAACATCATCGCCTGAAAGGACAGCAAAATTTGTTAACAGAGATGGCTTACGGGAAGCTCTTCCAAACACCGTAACTATTTATCAATATGTTCTAAGCAGAAAAAAGGGGGACTAACCATAGATATTGGCGACAATTGGGAGACTATCTAGTCCATTTACACCCCAAGCATGTTTTAGGGAAAAATAAATGTGGTAACTGATATGCAGTGTCCAAATCATTAAGGCACAGAGGATCCAACAATACAAAATGCAAAAAGGGTGCACACCCCCTTCATGTTAGTAACATGATGAGCATGGAGCAGAACATGGAAAAGTGGGATGCGTTCATGACACACACGACTTGATTATCTGTCCACAATGCCATAAACAAAAGACTACTAAATAAGGAAGGTACAATAACTGAACCAGCTTGGAGCATAAATTATGGTGCCAAAGAATGTGATGCATATAATTGCGACAACTAAGCCTCCCTACCCCCACCCAGGAGAGGGGGGGGGGCATATATGTATACAACATCCAGAGTAAAGATACTGCTTTTGGTGAAAGATATATCCATAGACTGGTGTTACCTCATAGACAAACACGTTAACAGATTCATTATCAGGTACAGCATCTCTTCCCTTGCATGGAATCTAAAATGAAAACATGTTAGTGTTAGTTAAGATAAGAAAAAAGGTCTTCAAGAAACAAGAGAACATTTAAGCTAAGTGCTCTCACCTTGACATGCTTGGTACCTTGCTTTGTCCATTCTGCTGGTGAATAATACCGAGTGGTATTTGTCAAATCAATCACAAGGCCTATCTGAAAAGGGAAAAGTAAAAGTTAATACAGAATGCATGTTCTGTCACCTTGACATCACTAACTGGGAATGTGTACACATAAGAATTAGCGTAACAAAAAAAAAGACTAAACTGCTACTATAACTGCATAGAGAAGTCCAACAAACACTACCTAGTTCACCTGCCATAGGTTGTTATCTATTAGCCGATGTGCATATGGAATACATGTCCTTATATTTATATAAGATTATAAAGGGGTGTTTTGACAAAGGGGAATGTCAGAACTAACTTCAAATCTCAGCAGTTCCATTAATTTGAGTTAGATCTAAGAATGTCAGGTAGGATGGATTGTCTCTAAGAGAAGTGGTCAAATGGCATATCCAACTTCGAAATCGAGCCATTAGTTCCATCGATCAAAACAATGGTGCTTAAGGCTAGATGATGTAGTGACCTAACCCCTTCTTATCACCTGGGCGCTTAAGGTGAAGTGATAAGGCAGGCCAAGGCGGATACCACACACAAATATATTGGACATAATAAAAGTAGAAGTAGGAGCATCAGGTCAGAACCACAAGTAATTAGCCCACTAGTCAAGTTTAACGCAACCCAAGCCAGAAGACCATTTAGCACCCCTCCCTGAACCTTAATATGCCCTAGCTCCCGATGCCATCCACTGCATGATGCCTCATTGGTTCCCAACACCACCGCAAGCGTGACAAAGCACACCACCCCCAAAGCACCTCCACGGCTCCGACACTCCTGAATACCCCCTCCCCATACTCCTATCCAGATGGAGCTTCTACCACCAACCCTTACAGTTGAACAAAGGGAGGCATGAGCTGGCACACTTGCCAGTAGGTTCCCCTCCATGGTCCCTCCCCCTTCCTCCCCTCTTTTGGCTGTGTCAGGAACGCCTTAACCCCTGCGACCATCCTGTTTCCTAGGCAACAATTAGGCAATGCCTTAAGAACATTGGTTCTAGATCATCTGGAACAAACACTGGTGTGCACATCACAGAGAAGTAAATTGTTCTTTTGTTATGCTAGTACAGATGACTCCACCATCTTGCCTTCTTTTGTTGTTTAGGGGCACCAAAGGAGACCATGGCACTAGAAGGAAGGATCTCAGAGCATAGAGCAAGTAAATATGGTGTATCTATGAAGGGGAGATATCAATATAGGTCAAAGAAAAGGAAGTGAAAGAAGGATATAATGCGGACTGCTAGCAAGAGAAGACCAAAAACAAGCGCACACTGCTCTAAAAAAGGTGACCTCCTTAGTCCCTACCATGCCTTTGAGCACCAGACAACTAAAATCACCCTCCTATCTAGCATGTACTCGCCGTATAGCCCACCAATTAGGCACTAGGTGCCAGCTATCACCTACTGCTTTCTAGAACACTAGGGTTACAATCAAAAAAAGAAATTCACTTCTAGGGGTTGAGGTCAACCAACGAAATTACAGTATACATCAGAAGTTAACCAAACACAGGACTAATGAACTACCTTCACATAATAATCAATACAGTAGGAGGGACCAGAGTATGATCCGCAAGAACAAACAAGCAAGCAATACTTACATCGCGACCAGCTTTTCTTTGTTTGTTAACTAGTTGCTTCGAGGAGTATCGTTTCCCAGGAGGCACCGACTCATTGAACGTTTCATCAAGAGGAACCTTGGATGGTATGATTTTATCTATTGGCTCTCCAAATGCAGGACAGTCCAACCAGCCTGAAATTGCACCAAGATAATACATACCAAATCAACAAATGAAAAAAGGATAGTGGAACAAAAGAATAACAAATCAACAGAGGGAACAGAAGGCGGAACAGACAATCAACTGTATCAACAACCCAAACTATTCAGAAATTGCTCGATAGTTCGTACCCTGAGGTGCCTCTTTTATGCGACTAGGTCTTTTTGGTTGAGGAACATAATCATTCCTAATCTGCTGGGAATGTAGCCTCGATCCATCATCCTGCTTCTCTCTCTTTAGTCTCCTGCGTCTCTCTTCACGCTCCTGTCAAGAATAGCAGAATCAAATAAAGGGTATAGGTAACAGATCAATTATAACAATGTTGCATGCTAAATATGAAAAGAAGACTAAAATAAACTGTTTAGGCAGTTTACCCCCTACTGGGTAGACTCGCTACTTTCAATAACAGCATGACACATGCATAAAGAGCACATAGCAAACCTGTATAAAATAAAGGCGGCCAAAGTAAATCGCCCTTCATATATAATCATTGGATCTAGCTACAAATCTAGTGTATACTTCACTACAAAGACCATTGTGTCTTCATACTAAGGTATATTTAACAGCTTCCTCCCTTTGTAGAGGCCATTTTATCCAGCTAATAATGCCAACCAAGCAACTGTACACGTGCATACCAAACAACACGTACCGTAATTAATCAGCAATCAGTGGTGCCAAGTGCATGGCACGTGGAACGAAAACCAACATCAATAAAGACAGTTCCATACCCTGCGCATTGTCGCGACAGCAGACTCGACGCGCTCCTCCTGAGCATACTCAACCTCAACCGCCTCTTCATATGGCTGCTGCTCGTCATCTTCAGGCAATGGCGATGCGTTCAAATCCATAGAGAAGGTCATCCAACGGCCGCTACTTCATATATTCCGTGATCAGTTCTCTTAGACTTGCACCTGACAGCAAGATGTACTCAGACAACTCGTATGTGGACAAAGAAAGCATTTTATACGCATTTAGCTGTTGGAAAGAAATACAGCGGCAGGCACTCAAAAGACAGCGAATGCTGAGCAACTCCTAACTGGATATCCGGCACATAACGAATGTTGGAGGCGTCCCAGCCCATTGCAAGCAAATAGAACAAGAGGCATTCCAAGAATTAGCCCAAGGGCAGCCGCCGGGCAAACCCTAAGCCATGGAGCGCGGAACCGCGCCGAGCCTCCGCGCCAAGCACCTACCAGCACGACGGAACAACCTAGGGTTCGCGAGCCCGCGCCCCGTGCTCACACGGAGCCGCGCGAGCGCCGCGGAGGGAACCAGCGCGCGCCGCGCCTCGCCGTGCGAGCGCAATCCCCTCCCGAGGGGGGGGGGGTGGGGGGGGAGGAAAGAAACAGAGCGGGCTGGAACGGACCCCCTACCTCGCGCGGCGGGCGGAGGTCGCCCAGGCGGGCCTTTCTCCCGGCGGTGGGGCGGGCGGAGCGGGCCGGTGGCGCCGCGCCGGCGGGGCACGGCCGCGAGGCGGCGGGCGACCGGAGCAGAGCCTGGGAGTTGGGTCGCGGGGAGGGATCTATGGGTTAGGGTTTGGGGGAGCCGCCATGCGACGGACGGGGCAGAAGCTGGGAGGCGTCCGAGCCGAATCGGGCTGGAGGGGAACAGCAGTTGGGGGCTGGCGGTCGGGGGTGGGCGGGGATTTATGAGGCGCCCCAGGTGGACTTGGCGCACCACGTGCGCGCGTGCACCCGCCACGTGGCGCGGATCCGGCGGCGCCAGCGGGCCGGACCCAGAGGGGATGGTGACGGAAGCAACAGAGGGAAGGGTTTTCCCCAGCGGAAAGGCGGCGCATGGGCGCACCGTGTGTCTGGCGACAGCCGCGCGTTTGGCGTCAAACTTTCTAATTTAGGTCCTATTATTTATGAAATTTGTCAGTTAATAGTGGGTGATGGCAAGCTTATTAAAGGGATCTGATTGTAAAATGTCCGTCGGTTGGGAGCTCTGCCGCAACGCTGTATCTAAATAAGAGAGAACATCGAAAAAAAATCAACATTGAGAATCTAGCTAGATTATCCGAGGTTGGAATTCAATAGATCAATTTGAATTCCATGATATGGTATTTGAAACTTCCATGCAGCCTAATTAAGTAGTACAAAAGTATTTTACCAGTAATTTCAGTTAGGAGTGAGAGAGGGTGCTAGTAAGCACACATGTGAGATTTCTTTTTTTCTATGGCTCTCATTTTCGAGCAGATTCTATTGGATGTAGGGTACGGGGTTCACAAAATTCTAACTCCATCGTGTGACTCTTATGCAACTCTTTTTGTTTCACTCTCTCCCTCTATATTATCTATTACATCATTTCATACAGAAATATTATGAGAGAAAAATACAAAAGGTGGAGTCTACAATGTCGATAAACGAGCCGAAAGCCAACGCTCCTATTGTTAAATAAACACAAGGTTCAAATGGAGCCACGAGCCAAACGAGTTAACGAACTACGAGCATCCCTACCTTTCCCTCTCCGGACCATAACGTCACCTTGGATGCACCTTGTTTTAGCAACAATTTATCCATTCTCTTCGAGTTCGTACGGCATTCATATCATGATCTCTCACCGAATGCAATCGTGCCACAAGGGTCAAAAGGAGGATGGACTAGTTCCAATATTCTGCAAGAGAACGTGGGGGAGAGAGAGATGGTCCCAGCAATCAATCTTGCTTGTTGGTTTTCGATCATGTGGCCTACTGCTAAATCTAGCAATTTGGGAAATACTAAAATAATACTCTCTCCAATTTTAAGTAGTATATCATGTTTAGGACAGCCTCATATATTTAGATATGAAATGAGGAGCAAACTAGATCGGGGAATGGCATGTTATTCAGGCTATTTTGGGATGAGCTGAGCTGAGCTTAGGATCCACAGATATATCCATAATTTTTAAAGTAAATTTTCTAGTGCAGCCCACTTTACAAAATACTCCCCTAGAGGGTAATGAAATTTTGGGCCGATGAGTAGCCCAAAAGAAAAACGTGCGCTCCATGGCAAAGGAAGCAGCCCAACTCACAAGGCAAAAAGGTTTTCCTTTCATTTGTCTACTGTGTGACTCCTATCGTTCCTGGGCTCTATCATGTTGGCCTCCCAGAATCCAGCCCATACAATCTGTGTTTGCTGCTCAGCCCCATTAAATCTCTTCAACTAAAAAACTCAGATGGCAAAAGTTTTTCGCTTGTACGTCGCCCCATCCGATAACCGTCGTCCTGCCGAAAAATCCACATGGTCATGCCGCCCTGAATTTCCTGCCATCCACTGCCCGCCAGTCCAGTGATCCCACATTGCAAGTCCCGGTCTAGCAACAAACCCTGCTGCCGAAACTACCACCGCCATAAGCTCTACCTTCATACCTCGTGCGACGCACCGTTCCGCCTGCCCTGCCGCGCCGGGATCACGCCACGCCGCCTCCCGGTCCGCCCTCGCCGTCTGCTACCTCCCAGTCCGCCCTCGCTGTCCTCTTCATCTTGCTAGGAGGTCTCGCGGCTATGTTCGAGCCTACTACCTCCTCCTCCTCCTTCCGGCCTCAAATTCGGCCGATTCCGGTAGTCCCCGCCACAGGTAAGCGGTAAAACGGAACCCCTTTGATCTCCTCTCTCTATCCCCCCACTCCTCGAACCCTCCCATGCCCTACATCGCTAGCAATTTGGCTGCACAGCATGGCCTTGTAAGCCCAAGTTATTGCATATTAGCCCCTAGAGAAATCTATAATTATCGTAATTTTTGTTTTGTCTTGGCAGACTTGCCGAAACCTCCTGTATCTATTAGATTTTTCAAACCGAGACCAGCCATGATATTGTTATTGTGCAGTTCGGGGTTGAAATTTTTCCTATTCAATTCAGCTCCTCGTTGCTCATATTAGAAATCAGCAATATCATGACATTAGTTTTTTCGCTAGAGTAATGTTTGGTATTGGCCTCAACACAAATCGTGTTATTAGTCTCTACTTTTCCGTATTTCAAAAGTCAGGTTATTGGTGTAGATTATGCTCTACCATTTTGTATTTCATATGGAGACTTGTAGTTTCTTCACAGTCCCTTTACAACAACATAAATTCCACTAAATCAAATAATATAATTCTTTGCTAAATATCCAGTTAGAAGAGAATTGAAGTCATGTTTAAATACAAGAACTCTTACTAAGTTTGATAGGAAAATACAGCTTGGTACACATTTTATTGATGGCACTTTGTACATGTTATAGTTAGTCTGTTACTTGATGTCAAGTTTTACTAGTGGGATATTGGTTTACAAAATTTGCAGGATGCAGTGAAATGGAAGTGCATGTTGGAGGCAATTTGTGGTCTTTTTTTTTGAAAGAAGGCAATCTGTGGTCTTGAGAGATCTTTGCGAGTCTTCTGGTTTTACCCATGCAAGATATATCTAGACTCTAAAGCAAGATCTGGTTTGTTTATGTTCTGAGTTCTTTTCTTGAGCAGATTATTTTTTTCTATTATCTCCTTTTTCTTGCTATGAGTGTAGAAGCCTTAATTACAAAGAAATACTTACTGCATATCCCGATTCTCAGCTAATGATTGAATAGGATGTTCCTGCAAGCTCATTTTAGTTAGGCATGATATCGTTCCCTCTGATCCTGTACGTGCTCATCCATAAATTCTATACTTCTTTTGTTCTTAGTCTCTGAACTTTCCCTTGAGTTTTTGAGTTAAGGATTTACAAGCGGCAAATCTTCAGGGGCCGTTCTATTTCCATCACCATCCTTAGTCCTTTCCCTTGTTAAAGAAAACAAATTTGTCTTCTTGGCAGGTTTCTTCATGAAAACCCTCAGAGGTGGTAGCAGTAGAGCAGTAGCTTTTTTTTTTTTTGCGCAAGCAAGGATTTGCCCTGCTGCAGTGTCATCGGGACTGGGAGTGTTTGCAATCTTTAACCCTCTCGATTAACTATCCATTTAGTAACTTACAGTACTTAATAGTCTAGCATATCCCTATAAGAGAAATATGACCATTTAAAAGAGCATCATCCTCTGATATTACTTCGACGTATTTTTTTTAAGATCACCACATCATGCAGCAGAACCAAGGATGAATTTATGCAGGAGGTGGACAATTAACTAAAGAAATCAAGCTTGGTGCTATGGGCTCAGAAGGTTTGCCAGCCAGTGACGCTGCCGGAGGTGGGTTTGTTGTTGCTAATTTTTGCTAATTTGTGCCGAAACTCGAAATGAGTTTCATTATGTGTTAAATTTTGCAATTTGATGGATGATGGCTTGATTATGGTGTGATCCTGGTAATTGATGCATGATCGCTTAATTCTAATGTGATGCCAAATTAAATTCTATTGGATATCCAAATCCAATGGATGAAAACTGTATAATTTGTTTATATTCATCTTATGATTTGTGAATCGATGTTTTCCCACATGTCTTTCAGATTTTGTCACTTAGATTGATCAAGACGAACATGTTAGACTCTTTTACATAATATGATTGCTTTTTACATAATATGATTGCTTGAGGTTGCTATTTTATTTTGCCCGTAGCAACACACGGGCACGAACCTAGTTATAAAAAATAACAGAATGAAAACCATATGTATTAGATGACCTTTGTTTTTTTTTCCATCACGAAATTAGGGAACGGAAAATATAATGGGGATGTTTTCCTATGAAAAGGCAATCTTTTCGTGAAACGTGAATTACATATATATATATATAAAAGTTAAGTGCGGCTACTATAGTACTGTGTACATAAACACAAATTACCGAAATTTATATTTATATAAGTTGGGAGCCTTATGAAGTCAACCTTCATAAGGATCAACCACAAATTACACCACAGCCTTCAACAGAGATCAGGTAGAAAAATCCAGCTCAACCGACCTCGAGCTTAGCACTCGCTCAGCTCATTAATAACATTAGACAAGAAAAGAACATGTTATCCACAACCAATTGCATGGTGATGAAATATTGTGTCGTTGTCACTCTCAATCCTCAAACGGATGAAGCCATCGCACCATGTCCTGTAGAAGTTCAAGATTATATGGTTTAGCAAAGTGTAATATGGCCTGGCCGAGGATTTGAAAACGGAGCCTTACACGCAAGTTAAATATAAAAAAAAAGTCATTGCCATTGTTCAGAATGGAGCTTGGAGATTTCGGCCACAACGTAACGTCCTTCATCATATAAGAGAAGTGGAATGGTACAGTGATACTACATCCCATTGTTAGGTTAATTAGCATCATTATTGAACAATGTACACAGTGTCATTGTCATGTGTCAGCCATTTTGATTTTGTGATCTTGTCCTTTCCTTTCATTAAAACAAGCATAGCCTACATTAGTTCATCACACTACAGCCACTTGTATCGACCGATAAAGCTCCAAGTGACATGGTAACTGGTTATTCTACTGGCTGCAAACTTTGGTACCAATATATATACTTGACATTTTGGATAAGATCCGATTAACGACGACTACCGAAATGTTTAACCATTTGACGACTGTTTAACTTTTTAAACGGAGATGCACTATCACAATCAAGCCGTTACGTCGTTGCACGCTACTTGTCGATTGACAGCAGCCTTGTGGGCAATTCCAGCCGCAGGACCACAAGACAGAAGCAGTACCGCGCCTTTTTTTTTCTTGAGAGTAAATTGAGCATTGTTACTATGTATTACTGGAATAATAATGCATTCACTCAATTATTATTTTTCTTTCTGTGAAGAAATGTAATAAACACTCATATTCCGAATTGTACAGCGTGACTAAGTAATTCTACTAATTAATTCATAACAAGAGGTCAGTTTTAATTTATGCAACAAGTCTCAAATGTTACCTCAAAAAAACAAGTCTCAAATGTGGGGGGTATTGCTATATATTTCTTTCAATTAGTCATGGACAATTTAACGCCAAAAGCTTGTATATATGGCTGGGATAAATTTAGGAATTAAGCAGCAGGTATTGCTTTTTGATGAAGAATACCTCTCCTAAATTATACGGTCCACGTTTTTTTCCTAGTTGCATTATCACTTAAATGCGAAATCGGCGAATAGACCGATAGGTAAATATAGGACGGAGAACAATCCACACAACTCTTCATAAACATCTTTCTGTAGAGAACAGAAAAAATGGAGCTCCCAGTAAAGGAGGTGAGCATGCGCGATTGATGCTGTGCAACGGACAGCAGCTAGAACAGAACTAGCTAGTGCACTTGTGTGAAGTTCCCCAGGAGAGGGCATGCGAGTCCAAGAAACAAAGAGCTGGCTGTGATGTGGGCTGAAAACGGCATCGCAATCGTGTTGGAATAAAGACCTCGCGCCAAACTTGAGTGCTCCAAACCAACCGTCCTGAAAAGGGCGTTCCACAACCACAATGGTTGCAATATGGGTTATCCATCCTCTCATCATGCGTTGCTGCTCGTACGTGGACCTGTTCCACCATGGAATGTTGTGGACTCTGTTTCCCTATCTAGGCAGGATATGAAATAATATGGCTAAGAATCAATAATTTCCCTATATTGGATGGAGCGCATAAATTTGTTTAAATTGTCTGATTCAACTACTAAATTGACATTTATTTCAAGCTAGCATCAAAGGCATGTTCTTATTTGGAACCTTATTTTCACCGAAGTCGAATTCGAATAAAATGGTTATACATTCCACTTTTAACTAGCTGGACATTTTCTATGATAAAATGAGCTAACGCCTCTTAGTGACATCCGTAAATAATGTTCGTTGTACATGGATAGAGTATGCAAGTTATGCGCAAACCAAAATAGCTAAATTCATGACAAAATACCCTGCACCCTCAAATGCATGGTATATTTGTGTGTGATCCGATAACTATTTGTGATATTTAATATGTTCTATTTACTGTTTCTTATTCTTCTTTTTTTATCCCAACAACAGTTTCAAGAACTCATTTTTTACATTTTATATAAATAATAAGCTCTACATTTGCTTATTCCTTACTGTGTAAAACACATATGCTTGAATAATATTGCAGAATCACTGTGATTTCTATTGTGGCCCACCGTGGAATCTGTCTATCTTAAGAATGGAAAGCAAACACTAAGGCTTAGATAGGGGCTTGCTGCTCAATCTGAGCTGACACTTGATGACTTGAAATCAGAAGTGGGACCTAACCGAATCCACTGCCCTTTCCACGTGTAAAGAGTGAGCCGAGCAACCAGCAATTGAACAGATGACACATCCTATGCAAAATCTCTGTAGATTTGTTAGAGGACTATGGCATCAATCAGTAGCAATTTAATTTGTGGCCGGTAACAAATTTGAGCATAAATTATCCAGCGGAGCGTAACAAAATAAGGTAGATGGATATAAATATTTAGTGCATTGTGAAAAAAACAAGGTATGTATGGCACTGGCCAGACCTAGCCATCATGAAGGTCCCCCACCACTGGCAGCAATCTTGAAAATTCAGAGGATAGACTTAAGTGAGTCACTAAGACACAAATACACAATAGCCTACACTACTACTAGTACAGAAAAAGGGTTTTAGAGGCACGTAAAATAATATTTGTAGGGGTAGGTACGGTACCCGTCCCTGTTTCTCGCAACCCTAACCCACCCCTGGAAATCGGTTCCCCGCCTGATTTGAATTTTTAATTTTTCAAATCTGTTTCCTACTACCTTTTAAAATTTTGTTTCCCGCCAATTTTGATCTATCAAGCTAGTGCGCGATCGAATGTTATAGTGATTGACATAGAATATGTTTCATGAATATAAATAATTGCACATACAAATTTAAAAGGTAAAGTAATAAAGCACATATATATAATTACGGTGCATCATTTCATTATAGTACATCATTAAAAGTGCTGCTTGAATACATATTTTTCTTATATTTTCTAACCCTACTTGAGGCGGCACGGTGCCTCTGGTTCGCCCAGTTATGAAGACTAGTGTATTTAGGGTCCATTGCTAATTCGTGGTCCTTCTAAAAAAATATGCCTTCTAGGTGGATCACTTCATGCATAATGAAACGACATAAATTGACTACTATTTATAGGAGTTGTTTCTCATGGAGTGTCCCCATGTTCCTTTAGATGAATATGCAATTAATAAATCCACGGAAAGATTAAACATAGACGTAAAAATAGTATACACATATACTTCTATCCCTTATAAAGAGTAGTCCCTTGCACGTTCAGGATCTGTTGTGTATCTCGCTTGCACCCTCATATGCTCGCACATATAATACCCGCAGTACACGAAATTTGTAGGTTGCTTGTGGCAAGAGAAGTTTGTGCGTAGAGTTATTGATGAATCTTTATTGGCGGATGAACACCTCCTTTTTTAATGTAGTGCCCGTAAGCTCTATTTAAAAAGGTAAAAAATGAGAAGTTAGATTATAAATATTTACTTTTATGGAAAAATTAGCATGATGTACATATAGAAGATAAGAAATTCGCTAACATTTTGAGGACGAATAAGAACTCATTGTATCTAGTCTTTGACCAATCCAAGGAGTCCAATACGAGGACTCTTCCAAGCTTTGGCTGTATCAGAAAAGCAATCCAATGACCCCTGCAAAAATATTATATATGATTTTTAGCCATGGATCAGACCAAGTATATATTGTGACAAAAGATTGAAATTAGACTTACTCGATGTGGTATGGTGCATATATGGTATCAGCCACATCTTGCCAGTTTACCATCATAACCCCTATGTAAACCGCAACCCTCTTCACGGTATCTTTGTGTCGTCGGTCGAAACCCGCCGGCGAGCAGCGACAGGCAACATGAGGAGCCGGGAGGCTTCCAAAACTGCTGGTGGGCCCGGTGCCTCGATCAACGACCCGAAATCCGGCACACATCCTAGCGTCCGGGTTGCAGGCGTGCCACCTGACCTTGTCCCTGATCAGGAAGGTGTTATATGTTAGTTTCCTACATACACAGATACATATAAACATTAGTCCGAGTCGTGATCGGCTCATCGGGTGACCCCCTATATCAGCTGTAAAGAGCCGATTGTGTTCAGTATTAGATCGGATCTATAAACAAAGCAAGTATATCCGATGACAGCATAAATCTTGCCCTGTGACCACTTAGCTAGTCCAATCTACGACGGTTGAAGCCTTCACTGCATAACCGGAATATCCTACACGTAATTGAGCCTAACAGATATGGAAGATAACGAAACAATAACTTAAACAAAGGCCTAAAAACCAACTGAAAGCCGATTCCCGGAACAATCCCTTTTTAAGCTATCATAAAGCGCCAAACATACTGTCGGAACATTCAACCCGTTTGAAGGGTCTAATCATGCAGATATTAAGCTAAATCTTCAAAAAACAAAGATTAACCATAACAGATTGGATCTAGTAAACAAAACAGAGCAAGAAACTGCCCTTGTACCCGAGATCGGGCACAATGATAGCCGAACAAGCAAAGCATGATTAAAGCATGGAAGAGCCGATGCTACTCTATAAACTTAAGATAACTAGTGCTGCTTGCTATCAACAACGCTTCAGAAAGAGAAACACAAAAGGTGGATAAGCAGGGACGATGGCGCCTCGATCACGCGGGGCTGCACGGCACTTACCCAAGAAAACCCTAGAACAGGGGTGGCGATGCGCCGAGAGTTGTTGCTGAACGATTGATTGATTGATTCTGTTTGATTTTTCAAGGTACATATTTATAGTCCGGAGACTTGCCTTCCCTAACCAATCCTAACTAAACACAACACGAATCTTGGCTATCTCTATCTAAACTACTTAAACACACATACCTATCTAGATACATGGCCAACTTTGGCCTCAAAAACATCTGCACAAGGTCCGATTCGCAAGCCCACTATGACTACCCTTTGAGCCCATCTTGCTTCTCGGCCCACCTTTCTGGCCCGCCTAAATTATGGCGATAACACATGCCCCCTGGTTTCGGCAATAGTTATTCCGAAATCATTTCCTTTTAATCGCCCCGCCTCTTTGACTTTCGAAATCTGTACAGGCGTGGCTCTTCAACTTCCAGGGGATGTGACTGCTCTGCATCAGGCTCCTTGGAAACTGCTATGGTGCCGATTCATTTTCCACTCCGTCTTTATAAACCTACTCCCGGTAACTTTCTTTTTCTCATCCCCTTCCTTCAGCCATTAGCAACCATACCTGATTCAATTTTCCCCTTCTCGTAATGGCTTCTTCCTCTTCCTCTGCTTCCTCCGCCATTTCCTTCAAATCTGAGTCCACTCGAGAACCCACTCCAGAGTACGACCCCATAGCCGCCTACGAAGTCTGTGCCCCCCTGCACTGGGATGTAGAAGAATGGGACTTCCAGTCCTGATCAGAGGACGACGAGTCCCTGACCGACGGTGAAGACCTCCACCTCCTCCTCGGTGGTGAGCTGGAGGAAGATGACGAAGACGACGCATCCTGGGAAGAAGACTTCTTCTCCTCCTTGGAAGAAGAAGCCGATTCCTCATCAACCGAGGAGGACTCGGTAGCAGGAGGCTTCCTCCTTGGCGGATCGTCGGAGGATGACGATGACAACAAGGAAACAGAAGATAGTAGCGGTTTCAGCAGCAACAGCAGCGGAGACAATGGCAGCGACGTCGACGACAGCAGTGGCGGCAGTGACATCAGCACGGCCCCACCGACCAAGCGCCGCCGAACCTCCGGCGTTTACTAGTGGTACACTGTAGAATTTAGCCGATAGATCAGCTCTAGGAGCAATCGGCTCCCTTTTTGTACTCACCCCCATTGTAAATAAACTCTTTTATTTCAACCGCAATTTGTTAAGAAACCGGTCTGTTAAGAGCCGATGGCAACGCATCGGTTTCTTTCCTCAAAAATGCCGATCCGGATCCAAGTCGATTTTTTCAATTCATTTCATTTTCTGCTTAAATCCGGAACCTTCCCCAAAACAGATCTCCGAAGATTCCCTGAATCCAAATTATTCTCCAAAACCCTTCCGCTCATAAATCCTAACCGCAAAAACTTGAACCAAAGCCTTTAGAGCACAAACTTGTACTTGCGCCGCTAACCCTAGATCCAGTCCCCAGATTCTTGATCTTTGGGGTTTTTGATGGTGGGATCTTCGAATGCTGATGCGGGTGTCTTCGACCTAAAAGTAAAACTCCGACCTTTACTAATTTAATGCAGCGATTACTAGATCCCTTGCATCATTAAATGATCCTTCTCCGGTTGTCTGGTTTTTGTGGATTCTTCAGGTTTCAGACATTCTCTTGCCGCATCCTTCTTCCCCCAATTCTTTTTGTCTCGGGCCTTGTTCTTACGAGAAACCCGTAGATCTGATTTCTTGCGAGGCTAATCAAATTCCATTCGTAAGCCAAGACGTAGACTTGGATTCTTGGGCCGACAGCCTGCGTGCCTGGCCAAATTCTCCCGAGGACTAGGTGACCTGGTATAACAGAGTAGCGAAGACCTACCAGCCCACATGGGAGTCCGTAGGGATAGCCGATGCTCTATCTTTGTCTGTATCCCCTCTCGAAAAGAACGAGAACCTTCTGAAGACCATCGGCTACTTTTGGTCTGATGCTTTGAACTGCTTTCTTTTTGGACATGGACCGATAACTCCAACCCTCCTGGACGTGGTGATGATCACTGGTCTGGACATCTCATCAACCTGCCCCTCTGCCTACGGACTGTCCGAAGTTCCCTTCAAGTTGTCCTCCAAAATAGAGTGCACAAACTGGGGTGCATACCTGAACCAGCACCTAAAGACCAAAGGCCCTGTGACAGAGAGGGAACACACAGCCTTCCTGAATCTTTGGTTAGAGCACTTCTTATTTTGCGGTCCTTTCCTTGCCCCAACCAAGAACTATCTCCCCCTTGCATATGAACTGGCCAAAGGTAACACTGTTAGCCTTGGCAAGTTGTTCCTTGGGGAAGCCTATAGATACCTTCACCTAATGTCCATGAGCCTGCTTACCCAGAAGAAACTGAGGACCGGTGGCCCCTGGTGGTTTATCCAATTGTGGGCTCACCTATACTTTCAGAACTTCATCCCAGACTTCCCTGCTTTGGCCGACAACTCTTTCCCAGATTAGAGTGGGAGGTGGATCAGATGCACCAGCTTCGGCCAAGCTTTATACAGCCCTCCTGGCAGTAAGTTGAATCCCTCACAAGCTTGAAACTGGTTTAGAATTTTCTATAAGAGCCTAAACAATCCTATCTTCCTCCCCTATACCGATTCTGAAATTTTTGAGAACCCGGTCACCTTCAGGTTGGCTGATTTTGCTAATGATGATGGCACTCGGCATCTATATTCTATCATGATCCACCCTTGCCTCCTTCCAGTCGGCATGAGCACCTCCAACCGGATCATCAAGCCAGGATATGAATTCTATCAGCCGGTCATAGCAGCTCGGCAGTTCAGCCTTGGGCAAGTTCCTTCTGACTTCTTTCTTCATTATTTGACAACCAACAGAACCGATCTGCCCGATGCTGTCACCACTCAGAGATTTTACAGCCTATTTTCAGATCTTCTCATCCCAATCCCTATTGACCTATCATTCACTTCTTCGGCCATTGACTTTGAGAACTGGTGGTCAATGTGGAAGACTCATGTCTTCCGGAAAGCCCTGGGGCCGATGCTGTAGCAGATCCGCGCTGAGTACGAAGCCCTCGATGAGGAGGTATTACCATCAATCCAATGTTTTTCTCCTAACTTCACTTAATTCTTTTTCTAACTCCATTTGCTTTTTCTACAGCAGGAAGATGGTCCGGAGCCCAAGAATGATGATGGCTCCCCTTTACAGTTTTCACCGGTTGCCCCCTTGGTCCTTTTTGGCAAAAATTCACCTCCCCCATCAAAAGGTATCACGCAGATCCAGCCTGGCACTGCGAAACTGACTCTCAAGCGGAAACGATCTTCTGATGCTGCTGCCCCCCGGGCCCAAATCAAGGTGAGGAAGATGATCGTCAGAAAAATTCGGAAGGAAATTGAGCCATCTTCTACCAGTCAAGAAGCTCCGATCGCTAGTCAGGTTTGGATCGCCCCTCTTATAATTTGATTCTTTGAACATGTGTATCTTGATTTGATTGATCTTTCCCTTCTTGCAATCCGATGTTGTAGACATTTCTAGTGGGGAAGAGCCCGCATGCCAAAAAGACCCACCTCCAGAGGCTCCAGAAGATCCGTTGGCAACAGTCAACGCCTTAGTCAACCTTCAAGATCCAGTTGACACTTTGGTCGTCCCTCAAAGTCTGCAGGAGTCGGCTGTTGCTGCATCGAATGTTAGTCCTTCTTTGGAAGAGCTGACTGTTACCTCGTCGACTATCAGTCTTCCTCCGAAAGGGGCGCGCCTGCAAGAGCCGATCGTTGCTTCATCGGCTGTCACCCTTCCTTCAGAAAGGGTAAGTCCTCAAGAGCCGATCATCACCTCATCAGCTGTCATTGCTCCTCCTCCAGAAAGGGCGCGTCCTCAGGAGCTGATTATCACTTCATCGGCTGTTGTTACTCCTCCTCCAGAACAGGTATGTTTTATCACCAAATTGTTTACATCTTTCCCCTATGCTGTACTAATCTTGTGCCTTCTTTCAGGGCCTGAACCTCTCGGAGTTGCTTTCCTTTGACCCTGCGTCTGTCGGTTCGGCCATACTGGAAGTCAATGATTATCAACAAGATTCGTCCGGTGTTGCCAGTCAACTTCTCCGCGTGAAGGGCCTTCTATCAGCTCCGATTGACGCCTTGGTCCAGGATTCCGGTGCAGTGAGTCAGATTCTTAAGGAGATCAGATCTCAACTTCCTGAAGTCCTCCAGATCAGGCTCTGGCCGGCCGGGCACCTCCCTTTCTTTCGGGCAAGAGTAGAACAGGCTCGTCATAGGATTGAGACTCGCCGCTCTCAAGCCCCCTTGAAGGCCGACATTGCAGAGAGGTGCCGATTGCTCAATGAGAAGAAGGCAGTTCTGGATGCCAAAGCCGATACATCTGAGCACTCTCAAAGGCTTCATCTTCTGGAGAAGGAATTAGAAGACCTCAAGGCCAAGGTTCGGGCAACCGAGCAGCACATCCAAGAAGAGAAAGATCTTATTGCCAGCTCCGAACGGGAAGCAGAAGCCCTGACCGCCCAACTGAAGGCAGAACTTGTAGAACTGAGCGCTTTGAGCAGGCAGGTGGTGTTAGGAGTGGACAAGGATGATGAAGCAGTGATTGCTAAAGCTGATCGTGTCCGTCTTGAGGCTATTGCCGCCATCGACGAGTTTTTTTAGTAGGCTTCCTTCTAATCACCCTTTATTAGGTAAACCTGTATGTATCTATATTAAGATTCTAAAGTCGATGGTTATACATCGGCTATTCACTCGACCCAATGTATTAGGTACAAAGTACTTCTCTTTTATATATATGGGCCGACTGCACGTATCAGCTTTCCTCCCTTGTAACCAGCCTGACGCATGTCATCGGCTCCCGCCTGTACGAGTCATCCGGCTCTGTCAGCTCGTATCCTTTCATGCGGTATCAGCTTTCTCTTGTACGAGCCTACTAACCATACCGGTTCATAGCCTGATGCGTAGCATCGGCTTTATCGCTCACCATCCCACATACACTTAGGAAGTATTTCTTGAGATGTTGACCGTTGACCGCCACTGCGGAAACTTGACGCCATTTAACTCTTCAAGCATATATGCGTTCCCAGATAAGACTTGGTCAACCCTATAAGGCCCGTGCCAGTTTGGAGACCATTTGCCATACGCTGCATCTTTAGTCCCTAATGGTAGCACCGCTTCCCAAACCAGATCCCCAACTTGGAATTCCTTTGGCTTGACTTTCTTGTTATACGCGCGGGCTACTTTGGCCTTATTTTCTTTGATCTTCTCAAGTGACCAAAGCCTTAGCTCCGTGAGGTCCTCAACATTATCATTCATCAGAGTAGCATACTCTTCGGCTGTTAAGTCATTCTGGAACTCTATGCGCCTCGAGCCAGCCATAATTTCCCACAGTAATACGGCCTCCTGTCCATATACTAGGTGATAAGGAGAAGTTTTTGTTGCTCCATGGCAAGAAATACGATATGCCCACAATGCCTCTGATAAGATCTCATGCCAACGCCTAGGATATTCATCAATATTCCTCTTGATCAACTTGATAAGGCTCTGATTGGATGCTTCAGCTTGTCCGTTTGCTTGGGCATAATATGGAGATGACCTGATCAGCTTGATGCCCATGTTGGTGGCGAATTTCTTGAACTCCTCTGAAATGAAGACCGAATCTCCATCTGTTGTAATGGTCTGAGGAATCCCGAACCTGTGAATGACATGCTCCTTGACAAAATTAATAACATCTTTAGATGCTACCGACTTCATGGGAACCGCCTCCATCCACTTGGTAAAGTAATATGTGATGGCCAAAATAAACAGGTGGCCTTTGCTGGATGGAGGATTAATTTTGCCGATCATATCCATGCCCCAGCCTCTGAACGGCCATAGTTTGACGATAGGGTTCATTACTGATGCTGGTACCATCTGAATCTTTCCGAATCTCTGACATGCCCGACATCCTTTATAATATTTGAAGCAATCTTCAAGCATGGTGGCCAGTAATACCCTGATCGCCTAATTAGCCACTTCATCTTGTGAGCTGATTGGTGAGTCCCACAGGTGCCTTCATGGACTTCGTGTAAGAGCCGATTGGATTTAACCGGCCCCCAAGCATTTAAGCAGCAGACCTTCTAAAGACATGTAGAACATGTCATCTCCTATCAGGACGTATTTTATAGCCTTTGTAACATATCCTCTTGGGTGCCCCCCGAGCCGAATCCTTCAAGTAATTGAAGATATCGTCTCTCCAATCTCCTTGGTCCATGAGGTGTACCTGAAGATCGGTTTTGTCTGCTGCAGCCTTGTATCCCGAAGCCATCTGTGCCAAATCATTGGCCTCCGAATTTCGAGTTCTAGGTATCCAATAGAAATTTATGTACTTGAATTGGGCCATTAGCTCTTGACATTGCACCATACCGGGAATAGCGACTCGCTCTCACACCTGTATTCCTCTGTGAGCTGAGAGATCACCAATTTTGAATCCCCAAAAATTTCCACTGCTTCAGCTCCGGCCTCAAGAAGCAACTCCATACCTTTACGCACCGCTTCATATTCTGCGAGATTATTGGTGCAAGTAGTAGATAATCTGATTGAAAAAGAATACGTTGCCCCCCGAGGCGACACAAGCAGGATACCTATGCCACATCCATTTCCGCAAACCGATCCGTCAAAGTACATGGCCCATGCACGTATGGAAAGTGCTGCTATGTCAGTATTGATCCTTTCTGTGATGAGATCCGCCAACTCTTGGCCTTTGACCGCCTTTGCGGGTTGGTATCGGATATCGAACTCTGACAATGCAAATATCCATTTTCCAAGTTGGCCTTTCAACACAGGAGCCGATAGCATATGTTTTATAACATCCGATTTACAGATGACAATCATCTCGGATGATAGCAGGATATGCCAAAGCTTCGTGCATGTAGAGAATAAATAAAGGCATAATTTTTCAATATCAAGGTACCTTGTCTCCGCGTCTAGCATCCTTCTGCTGAGGTAGAACACAACCCTTTCTTTGCTGTCATGCACTTGTATCACTACTGAAGCGATGGAGGTGTCACCTACTGAAAGGTACACGTAGAATGGTCTATCTTGTTGGGGTGGAACAAGCATAGGTGGTTTTGACAGATACTCCTTGATTTCTCCAAATGCCCGTTGCTGCTCTATCCCCCAGAGAAACTCTTCATTGGCTTTGATTTTCAATAACTCTATGAAAGGCTCAATCCGCCCGGAAAGATTGGAAATAAACATTCTGACAAAGTTGATCTTACCAATGAGCTGCTGGAGCTCCCTCTTCGTAGTAGGGAGCACCATTGTTCGCACAGCTTCTTGACTTTTTAAGCCGATCTCAATTCCTCTTTCATGAACCAAGAAACCCAGGAATTGACCGGCTGATACATCGAAAGCGCATTTCTTCAGATTCATCCTAAGCCCGAACCTTCTAGTTCGTTCCAGAACTTGCCGTAAGTCCTCCAAGTGTCCTTCGACCGACACAGACTTCGGCATGATGTCGTCAATATAAATTTCAACCAGCTTGCCAATCAAATCGTGGAAAATGTAATTCATGGCACGCTTATATGTAGCGCCAGCATTCTTCAACCCAAAAGTCATAACAACATATTTGAACAGTCCTACTGCCCCAGTTACTCTGAATGCGGTCTTGTTTACATCCTTCGGAGCCATGAAGATCTGGTTATAACCGGTGTTGCCATCCATGAAACTCAAGATCTTATGACCAGCAGCCGCGTTAATCAACATCTCTGCAACAGGCATCGGATATTCATCCTTTGAAGTAGCCCTGTTGAGGTCTCTGAAGTCCACGCAGACTCGCCATCGGCCGTTCTTCTTTTGCATAGGTACAACACTTGAAATCCACTCGGCATACCTGCAAGGCCTGATAAATCCTGTTTCTAGCATTTTTTCCACTTCCTTCTTGACCTCCACCAGGACTTCAGCCATCATTTGTCACGCTCGCTGCTGAAATGGCCAAAATCCATTCTTGAGAGGGAGCCGTTGCTCGACTATACTCCTGTCCAACCCAGGCATCTCCGTATAATCCCAGGCAAAGCAATCTGCGTACTCTTTTAGCAAAGCTATCATTGGCTCTCGTAAATATGGGCGTAACTTTTTGCTGCAAATGTTGGTCGTGGCTTATCCCCAGGACCAATATCCACCTCTTCGAGCTCGTCAGCTGATGTAAACCCATATCCTAATTTTCCATCATCTATTAAATCAACACTGCAGATGGACAAAGAAGACAATAAAAAGAATTTCGGCCGATCGTTGAGATCGGCCACTTTATATCCTTCACTGTTCTTTGAAACTTTACAATAGAAGTACAGCCGGCTGCTAAAGCAGGCTTCCCTGTAACTGCTATGATCATGTAAAATACTTGACATCAAAAGTTTACACTTTATTTTTTGGGGCCGATCACGGGGATCGGCCTCACCAAGTGCGTCAGAGCATCTCACCCTTTGTAACTCATCTACTCTGTAAGGTCAATGGATAAGACAAGCCTCACCCTGTTTTTTGTAGCCTCAATGCGGTCGCAGCCTTCCAAACTGATCCCCAATATCGGCTTTTGGTCTTCCGCGTCCCAGATGCTCATGGCAGCATGCGAGATCTCGATCGAGTCATCTGCATGAACCACTTCTACCTCATCTCCATCCCACTGGATTAGACATTGATGCATTATGGAAGAGATGCAGCAGTTGGCATGGATCCAATCCCTGCCGAGTAGGACGTTGTATGTGCTCTTGCTGTTGACAATGAAGAAAGAGGTTGGGACAATCTTGTTTTCAACGGTCAGATCCACACTAAGGACGCCTTGTGCCTTTGAAGTTTGACCGTTGATGTTGCTTAGCGTGACGTTGGTCTTGATCAAATCTTCAGTGGACCGCCCCAAGTGGCACAGCACTGAGTATGGCATTATGTTAACTGCCGCTCCTGTATCAACCAATCTCTTGTTAACGGGCTGGCCGTTTATATAACCCTTGAGATATAAAGCCTTCAAATGCTTGTAGTTCTTTGCTTGTGGCTTCTCAAATATTACCGACCGTGGCCCCAAGTCAAGCTGGGCTACTGATAATTCCGCATGGCCTCGAGTGTGGAACTCTGCAGTGAGCACGAACACCATATGCGCATCAGCCGATGTCTTCGTATCGGCTTTTGTTGATCTTGGCCGCCACTCCTTCCTGGGAGGGCGCGACTCCCTTTTCTGCGTGTAGTGGACTTTGTCCGCCAAATCGGGGCGCGCCTTCCTTAGTGTCTCGAGATATTTAGCCTCAGCTTCTTCTAGGCTGCGCAACCGCTGAACCCTACATTTCTGGGAACGGTTATGTCCATCAGGGCACTAGCACGGATGGTGATACTTATCTTCTTCTTCTTCGAAGTCCACCCTTCCTCGTTGTGGTTGAATCCGCTCTTGCTGGGGTGGCACGGGTCCCAAACGCTGAAAAATCGAGACCCCCTCTGCATCTCGCTTCCGGGATCCACACTCTGGGCAATCCTTGGTAGTAGGCAATCGACTCATGCCGGAATCCCAACAATACCTGAAGAACGGGCAATGCCAATGATCACGCGCATCTTCCTGTTTCTTCAAACTTTTTCCAGTTCGGCGTTCATAATCTTCCTCCTCTGACTCACGCTGGAGACGCTGCTGGTACTGGTACTCGTACTTCCTGAGGAGATCAGAAGAGGCTGGCCGCTGATTCTTGACATGCCTTACCTGCTCTTCTGTGATATATCCCTTTTCTCCTTTTTGGGGCCGATCGCAAGGGTCGGCCTCTTCATTCTTGGTTCGACGGCGTGGTGCAAGTCCTGCCATGTTAATGCCGAGTGTGAAGTCTAATTGCCACCTCGCAGACCGGTCAGAACCTTCCACCATGTTCACACTCGGGAAGGGCTGGGTGTCGACCTTCATGGCGGTTTGGCCCAAGATCAATCGGCCTTGCTCAATAGCCGATTGAATCTACCGATGGAGTTCCTTGCAGTCGCTCGTGTTGTGAGTAAAAGAGTGATGCCACTTGCAATATGATCTCCCCTGCAGTTCCTGCGTCGTAGGAGGCTTGCAACCTTCAGGTAACTTCAACTGTTTGCCCTTCAATATCAGATCAAATATCTGTTCAACTTTGCTTACGTCGAAGTCAAAACCTTTCGCAGGGCCGTGTTGTTTTACCCACTTACGGGACACGGGATTTGCCCCCTGAGTCCATTCTGCGACTGCTACTTCCTGATCATCCCCAGAGTCTTCAGCATCTTCTGTGTCAACTAATGTCACTTGATGCTTGAACTTATCTTGGTATAGCTTTGGGTGGCGCTGCTCAGATGTTGTTAACTTTTGCACTAAGTGCGCCAAAGAATTGAACTCCAATTAGAAAGCCAGATCCCTGATCGGCTTTAATAATCCCACGGATGCCAACTCGACCGCCTCCTTTTCCGAAATACGGGTCGAGTAACATCGGTTCTTCATCTCTCTGAAGCGTTGGATATATTCCGCCACGGTTTCCCCACACTTCTGCCGCACTTGTGCCAAGTCAGAAATTCCTGCCTCTGCAGCTTCCGAGTGATACTGAATATGAAATTGCTCCTCTAGCTGCTTTCAGGTGCGGATCGAATTAGGGCCTAATGATGTGTACCATCCAAAGGCTGGCCCTGTGAGAGACTGCGAGAAAAACCTCACTCGCAAGGGATCCGACATCGAGATCATCCCTAGTTGCGCTAAGTATCGGCTCACATGCTCGATGGAGCTAGATTCTTCTACTCCACTGAATTTTGTGAACTCAGGAAGCCGATACTTAGGCGGTAGGGGAATTAAATCATAATCACTAGGATACGGCTTAGTATAGCCGATTGCCCTCCTCTTTGGTAGAATGCCAAATTGATCTCTTAGGATTACACTGGACTGATCTACCGTCTGCGCTCCTGGAGCCGAGTGCGCACTATCGTGACTTGGCCCGGTGGCATAGGCAGCTAGCCACGCTTGTTTGTCAGCATCTGCCTCGGAAACTCCTCCTGCCACCCTTTGCATTGAGTGTACCGGATTATTGCTATCCGGAATATAGGCACACACATACCCATGCGGGATCTCCTTGGGCGGCTCGCTAAAGAATTGGTGATCCACAGGATCACCTCCCACCGTGTACACAACATAGGCCGGGGAACCACGTGACTCCGAAGCTGCGAGCGCATAAGGCAATGGTGGCCTAGCCTCAAATGGCAATTCTCCCTTGTAACTCCCCAAGGTAGGTTCCGTTGGAGAGTATTGATGCTTCATAATTTCCTGGACCACGCGGAGTGCAACACGCTCAAAAACATTTACCAGCTCTCGGAGTGTCGATGCAGCGAGTGGGCCACCACGTAGTTCACTTCCTGACATAGAGCTCTGGTACGATCTTCTGAAGGGGTGGACAGATCTACACCATCAAGAGTGCCTTCGGGTGAAAATCCCTTCCACCTAACACCGTGATGGCGGGTCTTCTCGAAAGAGCCGATGAGATCAGCTTCGAAGAGAGCCTTGATCTCGTCGTATTTCTGCTTATGTTCAGCAGGCAGCTCCTCGTACGTGATCGAGTCATCCCTCGTCATCCCGTCAGCGGAAGCTGATGGAGTTGATGAAGTTGATGAAGTTGATGAAGATGGTCCCACTGGGCGTGCCAGAATGTGTTGTCGGTTGAAACTCGCCGGCGAGCAGCGACAGGCAACACGAGGAGCTGGGAGTCTTCCGGAACTGCTGGTGGGCCCCGGTCCCTTGGTCAACAGCCCAAAATCCGGCACACGTCCTGGCGTCCGGGTTGCAGGCGTGCCACCTGACCTTGTACCTGTCTGGAAGGTGTTATATGTTAGTTTTCTGCATGCACAGACACATATAAACATTAGTCCGAACCGTGATCGGCTCATCGGGTGACCCCCTATATTGGCTGTAAAGAGCCAATTGTGTTCAGTACTAGATCGGATCTATAAACAAAGCAAGTATATCTGATGACAGTATAAATCTTGCCCTGTGACCACTTAGCTAATCCAATCTATGACGGTTGAAGCCTTCACGGCATAACCGGAATATTCTACACGTAATTGAGACTAACAGATACGGAAGATAACGAAACAACAACCTAAACAGAGGCCTAAAAACCAACTGAAAGCCGATTCCCGGAACAATCCCTTTTTAAGCTATCATAAAGAGCCAAACATACTGCCAGAACATTCAACCCGTTTGAAGGGCCTAATCATGTAGATATTAATCTAAATCTTTGATAAATAAAGATTAACCATAACAGATTGGATCTAGTAAACAAAACAGAGCAAGAAATTGCTCGTGCACAATGACAGCCGAACGTTTACGAGAAACAAGCAAAGCATGATTAAAGCATGGAAGAGCCGATGCTACTCTATAAACTTAAGATAACTAGTGCTGCTCACCATCAACAACACTTCAGAACGAGAAATACAAAAGGTGGATAAGCAGGGACGATGCTGCCCCGATCACGCGGGGCTGCACGGCACTTACCTGAGAAAACCCTAGAACAGGGGTGGCGATGCGCCGAGGGTTGTTGGTGAATGATTGATTGATTGATTCTGTTTGATTATTCAAGGTACATATTTATAGTCCGGAGACTTGCCTTCCCTAACCAATCCTAACTAAACACGACACGAATCTTGGCTATCTCTATCTAAACTATTTAAACACACATACCTATCTAGATACATGGGCAACCTTAGCCTCAAACACCTGCACAAGGTCCGATTTGCAAGCCCACTATAACTATCCTTTGAGCCCATCTTGCTTCTCGGCCCACCTTTCTGGCCCGCCTGAATTATGGCGATAACACTTTGTGATATGACATTTGTTTCTCGTTCTTCTCCTCGGGAATTTTACACCCAGCTAGCATGTCATCATTGTCCACCCACTTACTTGGCCCGACGTGCCTGGTCTCGCAAATAGTTGTAAGATCAAGATATCTACACCTTTTACCTAAAACAATGGCATCATTTGTTTGCATCCTGTAGAATTGAATGTATGACAATTAATTAGATATGCATATATAGTAATTAAGGCCATAACATACAAGATATTACTATCGATAAGGCACTTACATGCACTAGCGTCTAACCATTTCGATGTCTAGTTCACCGAGGTGGAAGATGTTGTGGATGTCTCAAAAATTGAACATGACATTCGTGATGCCCTGACCTTGAAGTTTGAATACTTGCGGATGGTAAGGAGCACATAGGGTAGGGAGCCCAAGTCTATATGCCCTCAGGTACCACTTATGCATCCTCTGCATTTCACTTGGAACCGTTGTGATAGCCAGTCAGGTAGAAATGGTTTATCACACTCAAAGCTTTTAGAACAATCCGGTAAGTCTAGAAGTGTATCGACCCTAACATCGTGTCTGAAGTCCATGTCAGTGCGGGGCAAGGAAAAGCAACATCGTCTACTGGAACTAGAATTAGAATCATCCTTTGACTTAGCTTTCGACTTGTCCTTTGATTTGTCCTTTTTGTTTGCGGCGTGCCATGGATCTGCAATCTCTTTCCCTTCCGGATCGTCCCCTAAAGCCCGTATCACTCGGTGCACCAACTGCGGAGCCTTTGCTGGAGCCGTTGCCGGAGTCGCTGGCGGAGCCGGTGGAGTATGCTCTCGTGATCGGGCAACCTGAGCTGGTGGTGATAGCGGGGTCGGTGGTGATGGCTCTCGTGATCGGGCACCTTGAGCCGGTGAAGATAGCGGGGGCGGTGGTGACGACTCTTGTGGTGGTGGTGGTGATGGCGGGGCCTGTACAGATGGCAGAGTCAGTGGAGTATGGTCAGGTGCTACCCGCTCTTGTTGTTGTTGTGGTGGTGGCATGGTACGATCTGAAGTAGAAATAGGTTGTGCACCAAGTAGTACGATATCTTGTTTATGCCATAGAATGGCACTGCCGACGCATTCTCCATGGCAAGTCTTCCCATTTGTAGTGGGGATGTCTATCTTGTTATCCTCATAGCTTGATTTTAGGAGTTGCTCCACTTGTACGCATGCATATAGGGGCGGGATCGGTTTTCCCTCAAACAAACCCCCACCTGGATACACCTGGGCTTTGGCAACTTCCTTTATTTTCGCAGCTCTACCGATCGGATAAGGCAACAAGCAAGGAGTAGTAATGGATATGCAATCTACCGGATATTGCTGTGTTGTGGTAGATGCGACATTGCTTTGAGCACATGCCGTATTCTCTTGGGCCAATACCGAAGGGGGCATCGTCACCATCTGTTGTTGCCCCACCTCTTGCGACGGGTTAATCAATAATAGCCCGGACTGCTGCTCCTCTGCAACTGCTGCCTGGAAATATTGCCTAAACTTACTTTTTAGGGCTTCCTCTGCCGCTTCTTGCAATTGTTCCTTGTAGCGGTCATGCTTCCTATAGCTATCCCGGTCCTGTTGGAATCCATCCTTGATGGTAAACTTAGAGGACAAGCCTCTAATGCAGCCTCCATGCTCTTTGGACCCAATGGCTGTACTAAGCACATCCTTATCCCTCTTAACTTTGAACTTTCCTTGCTTCTAGAGCTCATTAAGTTCGTACATTTTTTGCTACTTCTTCGATCTCAGGTTGGTCAAACTGCAGCTTGCCATCCACTATCTTAGGCTTCCTTGCTTGAAGCCACATCCAAGCACGTTCGTCAAGGCCTTTAAAATGGTCGGGTTGCCTGGCGGCTATTGCCGCCTCTCTTTCACGCCACCACTTCTCGAGCTGCGTTTGGTATCCGCCCGACCCGAGATGAACTTTATATATGTTGCTCCGTGCTAGTTCTCTATTGCTCTAGCTTAGGGCTAGAGCTTCCTCGAAGGTCTTTTGCCGAACAAACTCCTCCCATTGTGCCCGTGTGATTTCCCCGTAATCTGCAAATGGGTCTCGGCCCTTCTGGACATACTTGTATTCAGATCACTCTTCCACTGGCGGAAAGTTACACCAAGCATCTTCTTAGTATAATGCTTAACTCTTTCCTAATTTCCTCGTGGCAAAATAAATATTTTGCTCAATAGTGCCCACATCGCTTCTTTCTTCCTCTCAGGAACCGTTAGCCAATCGGGTATCATTGGATCCAAAACCATCTTTGTTCTATTTATAGAACCGATTGCTTTCTGAAACTTTGCACACACCTCAGGGGGCTCTATGGGCTCGCCTGCTGCGTTAACTGCATTGACCGTCCATTGTCCTTCGGGGTATTGGTTTCTTCCTCGTAGACCCTGTTTCCTTTTGCTTTGGCTGCTAGAGGTCGTAGTTTGAGGTTCCGGACCGGAGTTATCGTTGCCTTCAAGTTCTTCCTTTGTGGGGCTTGGGGGCCGGCGTCAGCGTTTACTCCTTCCTATTGGAGCTGCCTACATGGATCATAGGATTTCAGCTAGTCATTATGCGTAGTCTATGAAAAACATATCCTAAAAGCTATGTGGTAATTAATCATGTGTAGTCATTACCTGAACTGGATTGGAAATGTAATCCGGATTGAACTCTGACCTTGAACGGCATTCTCTTGGAGCGATGGGATGTGGATCCATTGGATCGTGCCATTGACCGTCCACCCAACGCCCATGTCCAATCCCATGTCCTTCATTTTCCAAGTCGTCGGCATCATCGTCCCCAGGATGCACACTGTCGTCGGCATAATCAGTCCCGAATTGCACACGGACGTCGGCCACGTTGTCCCACAACATCTGGGATGCAATTCACTCGACTTCGTCAATTTCCGTTACTGCATCCTCCCTATGCGGGGATCTTGACGACGGTTGATCCATTTACAAGTTCTACATATCTCAATAGAAATATATTTGAATAAAAATCTCAATAGAATCATATATGAATACAAATTTTGAAATGAATCATTAGAGTGTCACAATAATTCAGTCAAGATTGAAAAAGTTTGAAATATACACTATCTCAAAATATTTGAAAAAAACAATGGTATTTTCAAATTTTCACATTGAAATCAAAAAGAAAAGAACTAACAATAGACAGACCTCGTTCTTTTTTATAAGGACTTTACAATGTCTATATTATCACTCTCTCTATGTATCTCTCTATGTGCCTCTCTACGTGTCTCTCTTTGTATGTGTCTATGCATTTGTAAATGTCTATATTATCACTCTCTCTATGTATCTCTCTATGTGCCTCTCTACGTGTCTCTCTTTGTATGTGTCTATGCATTTGTCTCTCGTGAAAGAGAGAGAGAGAGAGAGAGAGAGAGAGAGAGAGAGAGAGAGAGAGAGAGAGAGAGAGAGAGAGAAAGAATGGGGACATAGCAAAGTCCTTCCTATAATCGAATCGAGGACTATAATTACACTTTTAAAGTACAAGTATACACTAACTATTCCTAACTTCTTCACTAACTATTCACTAATTACACTAATATTCCTCATATAAATCAAGAACTAGACCTTTGAAAAAAATACAATCATTTTCACATTCAAATTACATTGACATTCAAATTGAGAGTACAAAAAATAACACATTAAATTGAATTTTACTAATTATATTTTCACTAGTTAGACTCATATTCATCATATATTCAATTAATTACACTCAAATTCATCATATATTCAATTAGAATATCAATCATTATTCCTTATATACATGAATATTCACTAATTACACACATTTCACTATTCCTCATATACATGAATATTCACATTTCACTGTTCCTCATGTACATTCACATTTCAGATGGAAAAATAAGAAAAAAAAACCAAGAACACCTACCTCTCTCGGTCTAGTGGAGGAGGGCACGGGGAGGGCTGGCAGCGCGGGGAGGGCCGATGCGTGAAGGGCTGGCAACGCGTGGAGGGCTGGCGTGTGGAGGGCTGGCGGCGCGATGAGGCCGGCCGTGAGGAGGGCCCGTGGCGCGAGGAGTCTGGCGTGCGGAGGTGCCAACGGAGCGAGGAGGGGCGGCGGTGCAGGGAGGATGCGGCGCGAGGAGGGGAGATGCGCGGCGAGAGGAGATGAAGCCGCGAAGAGAAGGCGGCGACGCGGGGAGGCGGTGGCGTGGGGAGGAGGAGGCGCGAGGAGGAGGCCGGGGCTTCAAAATTTCGGCAGCCTAACGGCATCTTGCGCGTACTACTGAAATTTTGCTAGGTCCCGGGCCTCCTCTCAAATATATAGGAGGGGCATTTGTAGGGGCGCATGATGGCCCCCCCCCCACCCCTGAAAATCATTTGTAGGGGCGGGTAAGGGTGCCACCCGCCCCTATAAATGATTTTTTTGGAAATTTAATTTATGCTGTAGACTATAGCAAAATATATAGAAATATAGAACATGTACACTAAGATTGTTTTAACCTATAGAATTTTAAGAAAATATGGAAAGCATATTTCAGTGCAAATTTAGATTAAAAGTGTGGAAACCACAATGTCATGCTAACCATAATATAACTTAACCCATACTTTGAGTTTTGCACACCCTTATATATTAAATATACTGAGATATTCTTTTGCATATTTTTATCTTGTTCTATGAGTCACAAAAAATTTAGGGTACAAATTTAATCTTTTTTGATGTGTTTTACTATTTTTATGCTTTAATCTACTTTGCAGATTAAATTTGAAAATAATTTGTAGGGGTGGGTGAGGGCGCTAACCGCTCCTACAAAGCGATTTCTATGGCGAGTGGGGGCATCACCCGCCCCTAGAAATCGATTTGTAGGGGCGGGTGAAGCTCTCACCTACCCCTACAAATAATTTTATTTTTTCTGAAATTTTATTTATGTTCTAGACTATTGCAAAACATATAAAAATATAAAATGTGTACACTAAGGTTATTTTAACCTATTTAACTTAAAAAATAATATGAAAAGCATATTTCATGTGACATCCAGGTAATAAGATTCATAAAAATTAAACCCTGGATGTAATAGACATAGATGTTAAGGGTGTATTTGAAAATTTCTATGCATTACAAGTCTTTTGTGCAAGGTGTGTGCCTTGGGTATGGTCATAAGGTGAAATAAGCTCTTAAGTAAAGGCAAGGGCCTATGTGTAAAAATACAGGTTATAGGGTCTTTTGCGCAAAAAGTAAGGGGTGAAAGTAATTTTATGCTTACTTAAGGACCTATCTGAAAAAAAAATTATTTGTCATCATGACATCCTAATAATAATGTAATTATGTCAAGAATTTGATTAAAACTTGGTTTGGTAAGGACAGGGGTAAATTAATTTTACCTTGATTCAAAATTTATTTTGTAATGTGGCAAACTTTGAGTTTTTGAATTTGAGTTTTAAAGCAAAAGTGTAGAGCTTGAAAAACTCTACAATTTTCATGTTGGACTTTTTCTCAGAAAACCCCTAGATTAGTGGGAAAAAGTATTTTTCTGCAGGGTCCCTGTAACTTTTAAAATTTGCAAACAAGTCCCTGGATCTCTCCCTCTTTTCTTCTTCCTCTGCACCCCCTTCTGCTCCTCTGCTCCTGCACTGATGCCGGCGACAGAGCGCCTCCCCTGGCCGCCGTCTTGCAGTCGCCGCCGTCCACCTCATGCTGCCCCTCTCCACGCGTCGGTCTACTCTTTGTCCACCGCAGTAGCCCCTGCTCCGGTGCCCTCCTGCGCAAGTGCCACGGTGCCCTCGGGTGCATGCCGGCCGCCACCTCGCCGCCGCAATCCAGAGCCCGGCCGTAGTCCTTTCTTCCTTCTAGCGTCTCCCTCTCTTCTGTGAGATAATGCTGCTACAAACTGAACCACATCCCCTCTTCCCCCGATTGGTTTGCTCTGTGTTCTTCCCCACACAGCACCGAACCACCGCCGCCGCTCCCCGTTGCAATTCCCCCTCACCACACCACCCCGTCCCAATTCCTTTCACCGGTAGCCTCCCCACCCTCTCCTCTTGCTCCTCAGCTCGAGCCGGATCAACTCCGACCGCCCCTCTGCCGGAATCTCGCTCGCCCCGAGCCGCCGCTCGCCGGAGCCGCCCGAGCTCGGTTCTCTCGTCGACAGCTTCTTCCACCCGGCCTCCCGCTTCACCAGGTAGACAAATAGCTCCCCGGTGGTCCACTGATGCTCGTGCGCCCCTTCTCGGCCCGTGTTCACCGTCCCTTCGCCGGGAACGGCGATGCGCCGCCACGGCCGCCGCCCCCGTCCGTCGGCCGCTCTATTCTCCTGCTACCAGTCCGGTGCTTCCTTGTCCTATGCCTTTCCGAGGTCCTGTAAATGGTGTTAAACCGCCCCCCTTGGCCGGAGTCCTCGCCGCCGGCGGGAACGCCGTCGTGCCCGACGTGCCGGCCGTCGCAGGGTCGGGCAAGGCCCTTTTTGCAATTAGTTCTGTTGTTCCAAGGGTTCCAGTGCAAAATTACCAAGACCCCCCCCTAAACGTCTGTTATTTCATGTGATGTGCATGTGCTGTCTTGTAAAATGCATAACAAATCATAGAAAATTCCAAAATTAGCAAAACTTGTTTTGTTGGAAACTAGATTATGAACTCTATAACTTTTGTTAAAAGGATTTGGTATGAAACCAAATAGTTTTGAATCTAATTTAAATTTGAAACAAGGAAATGTAATATCTTCAATTCCTACATGTTAACTTGTTTATTTGTAATTTTGATGTTTAATTTCTATAAATGATATATGAAATGATGCAAACTTTCAAAATCTAAATTTACATTATAATTTAAATCCTTGTAAATTATTTTAACTAAAGATTAGTTAAACCTACTTTTTCAAACTTAAACTAATTAGATCCTTTAACCATAAATTGGGAAGTGATTTTTTTTTAGTGGTCCAAATTTTATAACCTTCTTTACCTAAAAGTTTATATTTAAATTTGAATTTAACCCTAATATATGCTTTGATGCTTATCTTGAATTAGTTCAATGATGTGGTTATAAGTTAAGCATCAATTATAAATTTAGGCTAAAATTTTCCTTGTTTTGGCCTTTCTCGAAGTGTTAATCTTTTTAAGTATAATCTTTGATGTAACTCAAATAAAAGAATGCACTTTTTCCTGATATTACTTGTCTTGCATATCATGTAGAACCGTTTACCCTTGCCGACGGTGATTACGAGTTGATCACGAACCAAACCGAAGAAACTCCTGGAGATTCCGGAAACACCGTCAAGAATCTAACTGAAGATCCGAACCAAGGTTCGGAAGACCTTGATCCTTCTGCCCTCAACCCTACTCAAGAAGGCAAGCCCCGGACATAACCTACTATTTTTATTACACTGCAATCTATATCTATTTACGTATTCTATGCATTAAGTTCTTAGGAATTGCTTGAAACCCTAGTTGCATTCTCCTAGGAACCGATGTATTGAATACTAGTATTTGAGTCCGGCTAGCTGCTATGCTAATAGGGCCGGTAGAAGTCGGGTGATTTCCTGTCACTCGCGCGATATAGGAATTGTAATGTTTACATTTCTGTTATCACTATAAGGATGACGGACGGGAGTTTTGTGCGGTATCATGGTTGAGGTGATACCCCGTCTGTGTTGTTAAACTTGATAAGGTCGCAGCGTGTGGTGATCGGGGTTAAGCGTTTGAAAGTACTAACCACATGCCGCGAAATATGGTAAGCGGTAAGCCTAGTAGCCAATCGGCCCGAGTAATGGACATACCTCCCACCACTCGTCTTACTTCTTCTGGTTACTTTGTTCGACGTGTAGGCATACGTGTTGCTGGGCAACCAGGAGTACGGGTTTTGTAGTCGCGCTACAGACGTACGTCCTGCACTTTGGAAGTGCGTATGACCTGCAGTCGCTTGTGGTGGATCTGATCCATGAGTCGGAATGAAAGGTAAACGGTTGCTTCGGAACAACCCTGTGGTGTTCCAAGCGTGTGTGTTAGGTTTACCTTGCAAGGTTAAATTCGATTCAGAATCGTCCGCCTCTCACGATGGTTGAGACTGCTTAATTTCTTTGTCACATTGAGTAACAAGAGCAATTATTTTGATATTATCTAAAATGATGGACGATTAAAGATTATACCATGCTTGTATAGATTTAGATGCTCACCTAGAATGGATATTCAACTAGAACCTCAAAAGCTAAAAGATGAAAATAAGGATCTACACTTAGTTGCTTTTCCGCTAAAAACTTACCCCAAAACCATTACCAGATTTCATGAGTCTAGTTATGTGGCTATGTATACCATCACCGGGTAAGCCTTGCTGAGTATTAGAATACTCAGCCTTGCTTTATAACTTTTGTTCAGGTAACGCTCCTGCTGACCCAACTCTACCTGTACCGTGGCCCTACCCTCTGCCTGATGGTTGGTCCGTGGAGTGGGACCCGTCCCCGGCCAACCTGGACCCCTCCGAGTGATGTCATGCAAGGGCAAACATGACATCTATATTGGCGACGTGTATCATACCGTACTTTAATATCGCTGTTTGTTCTAAGACTTATGTCGGTTTGTAATAATTCCCCGGTTGGGAAGATTATGTTACTTTTAAACACTCATGTATTATAACTGGCTGTGATGTAAAATATGATGGCCTTTGTATCTCTGGACTCGCCTTCGTGCGGGGTACCTTGTTTGATCCTGCTTTCGGTGGTTTATCGGGACGTTACCCGACAGGCCAAGGGATTATACCGTTTGAAGCACGTCGGAGCCCTCTGGAGTGGACTCGCGTACTTGAGCCAGTATAATTCAGGTTGGTTCTGCCACATTTCAGTGCATGTTTAGGTTAAAAATATGGAAACCATAATGTATGGGCTAAATATGCACACTTTTAGAGTGTGTGCGCTAGCTAGTTTGTGTTATACCTAAGTACAAAAATAAACCATAACTAAAAAAAAGTAGAAAAAAATCAAATATACATCTCTCTCCTATATGTGAAATTTCATCAATAAGTAATAAGGCTAGAACATAAAAATTGAGTCCAAGTGTCATTAGTAAGTCTCATATACATAATTCATTCAGAATACATTGATGCACGAGAGATTAAGAGAGATTACATGAACTCAAAAATAATTCACTAGCTGCATATTTAAGCGGTAACAATTCTCGATTCTCTATCCTTGCGTGCCCATGGCTTGTCATCTTTTCTTATGGGTGCTTCAATAATCCTCATCTTCTGTGGTTGGAACATAAAGAGGTTCATTTCATCGTATTAATTATATTCTTCCACATCGTCAATACCATCAACTGCTTTGATATCTTGTTTTCCAGAGATAACAACGTGCTTTGTCTTCTTTGCAGGATCAGCTACATATGCAACCTGTGAAGCAAGTACCCATGAATCATCTTTGTAACCAACATTGCTGAGGTCAACGATCATGAGCCCATAGCCGTTCACCTCAACACCTCTTGGGTGTTTGACCCAACAACACTGAAACACCCGAATTTGTATATTAGAACCATAGTACACTTCCCATATATCATCTATGATGTCATAGTATGTGGTACTTTTGCATGTTCTCTCGTCTAAGGCCTCAATGTGAACATCATTGTTCTGAGACATTGTCTTCTTATCTTTTAGGGCAGTATAAAATAGATATATATTAATATCATACCCTTGCCATGATGTGACCTGGCTAGATAGGCTAGCTGCCAATCTTTTGATCGTTTGTTGTTCCACGGTCTTCCCATCTGGTAGATCCAGGTCCTTCAACCATGCAGTCAATCGATGCTTGTGCTCTCTCATGATCCAATCATCCGAGCAGCCATTACTTTTTGCACGAATCATACTCAAGTGTTGATCGACTAAAGGTGTCATTATCGTGAGATGCTGCAAGATGCTATAATGTGCTTGTTGCACACCTTTGAAATTCTTGTCGATGAAGGTTTTCCTCCCAACTATGCAAACCCCTTCTAACCTCCCCAAAAAGCGTGAAACAGGCGAACCAATGCCTACTTTATCCTTCAAGTAACCTATGTGTCGGTATTTCACCGCCTGCCCACCGAGGGGTGTACCCGAGGTGGTAAGTTTTAGGCAGGGTGACGCCGAGATCAGGAATTCGAAGGTGCAAGCAACACAAGGTTTAGACAGGTTCGGGCCGCGATGTGCATAATACCCTACGTCCTGTTTGGTGGTTTGTATTGCCTTGGGTATTGATGTTATGTTTTGAGGGGGTGCCTGCCCGCCCTTATATATCCGGGTGGACAGGGTTACATGAATCCTAGCCCGACAGTAGCCTAGCATTCATATTTGAGTACAACTCGAATAGTTTCCTTCTGTACCGGCTAGTCCTACTTCGCATGCGAGTAGAGTACAACATAGATAAGGTATAGGACATGTCCTATCCCCTAATCCTGTATGAACTACGTTATGTACACAGTTCCATAGTCCTGGGTCTGACAAGCCCCCGAGCTCTTCGCAGCTGAGTATTGCAAGCTCCTCGAGTACTTTTGAAGTAGTCTTCAGCTTCTTTTGAAGCTCCGTCTCGAAGTTCTTCTTCAAGTACTTTCTTGGCTGCATCGAAGTTATGAGGTGCTCATGCCCCGAATTACTTCTTTGGTATGGTGTGCGATTGTAAAATCGCACTCCATAAGGAGTAGCCCTCGAGCCTTAGGTTGAACCGGAGAATCAGGCTGAGGGTCACATTAGTCTTGAATCTTCCTTTCTTAATTTTCAAATAAATTCGAAAATAGTCGATGCCACATATCCCACAGCCCCCGAGCCTTGAATCCAAATCTCTCAGGTTTGGAAATAAGGATCCAATGGTCGTGGCATGCAGTGGGAAAATGTTCCCATGATAAATAATTGGTGTGATGGTACAGATGATGGAAGTTAGATTTGGCATTCAAAAACCCCTTTTTTCGGGACAATTAACCCTAAAAAAATGATTAATCGAATAATTTATCTAAAAGATCCACCAAATGACCCCTCATCTTTCGAATATTCCCTGAGACGACTCTTCAACTTCGGAATAGTAAACCTGTATCCAGTCGCTGGTTATTTAACCTCGCGGTAACTTAGGGTAAAATCCGTGCTTCCAATCTTCAATCCGCTGAGAAATTTCCCAATTCTCAATCAGATCCATGCTCCGCCTTCACCCCCTTTGAGAAGGCCCAAACTAGCTGAATCTCTCCACCCCTTCTCTGCAGCCCCCGAGCAACTCATGGCAAACAGATCTGGAAATGGCGCCCAAGAGATCCAACCAGAAGGATGAGAAGGGGAAGGAGTTGCAGCCACCATCTGGGGAGTGGACTTACAGTAAGTGCTCCAACAATGAACTCCTGAATCTTGTTTTCGAGGGTTTGCTTCAGGAGAAAAGTCTTGTCAATTGGCGCCCCTCTTTTCGTGAACTTCTTCCTATGGAAAATATGGACGAAATCGTCTCATTTTACCATTTTTCTGAATGGGGTTTGGCTCTCCCCTCTTGCTCCTTCTTCCAGGGCCTTCTTTACTTCTACGGGCTTGAGCTCCATCACCTCAATCCGAATTCAATCTACCATATTTCTATCTTCATCCATTTTTGCGAAGCTTTTCTTGGAATTGAACCCTATTGGGATCTTTTCCGCTTTCTTTTCCGGGTAAAGCCGCAACCCACCTCCAAAAATCCATCCGTTGTAGGGGGCGCCGGCATCCAGCTTAGACAACAAGCCGACGATAGATACCTTTCCTACAAATTCCCCTCCAACATTCCTGGATGGAAAAGCCATTGGTTCTACATCGGAAACTATGTCCCTCAGCTTCCTGAAAGATCCGGTAAACCCCCTGTCGTGAGGCCAGAGTGGAAACACCGAACTCTCCAGAGGGGACGTAGATCAAGTCGACGAGTTGCTAGCCATCATAGCAGCCCATAAAGAAATAGAAGTGACTGGCGCGTCCGTAATGTTTTCCTTCTTCAAATGCCGGATCCAGCCAATCCAACAGCGCCATACGCTAGGCTTCAAGTACATAGGTGCTAAAGACCCATCTCGGATGTGCGCAGAGGAGCTGACTGACGATGCCGCGCTCATCCGGATCAAGCGAATGTTGCTGGACGTGAACGCAGTTCCCTATGTCCCGAAGTTGTTTTCTTCACAAAATCCTCCAAAGCCGGTAAGTATTCGAGTACTTTGGAATAAGTTCTGTTGTTTTGTAACCGCTGACTGAAAATCCTCTGCAGGGACACACAGAGTTGTACCGGAATTATCCACCACAACCTGACATCCCCCGACCGGACCATCTCCTTCCCAGCGCCGTGGCTGAAGCGAAAAAAGCTCAAGCATCTGATGCTCAACCCGGCAGCGAGACAACCGAAAGCGGGAGCCCCCTAGCGGAAAGGGTAACCGAACAGAAGGCGAAGAAGAACAACTCCCCCGGATCATCTGTGGAGTTGACCGAAGCCTTGCCATTGGTCCCTCGGGGTCGTCGGGTAGTGCACAAACATAAAGCACATGTAGTCGAACCCCCCAGGTATGAAGTTGCTATCCTGTAGAATTGCCAAAAATTGGAGTTGTTGAATGCTTACACTGTCTGTTTTGCAGTCCTTCTGCTTCTCCTCCCGACCCCAAGCGCCAAAAGGTGATTGGGGCCGAATTCGTTGGGACGGACCCATCGACTACATCAACAGGGATTGTAACCATTGCCGTGGTGAGTACCTCGCCATCGGCTGGTGTGACCTCGCCACCGGCAACAAGTACCGTGGTTATAAAACCATGAGCCCTGAGACTAAAGAAATCTGCCATGAAGAAATCTTCGCTGTAAGTGCAGATCCTTTTTACATAATGCATATCCTGTTCTTTTCGACTTGCTTCATTAGGACTGCGGCGGCCTTGGGGTTTAAGCCAGGGCCTGTCTCGGCTACTCCAGCCCCCGAGGAGGACACAATACTGCCCGACTCACCACCCCTCGAGCCCCAGCAACCCGAAGCTAGTGCCGGTGGTGAAGAACAAGTCGAGGCCACTAATGCCCCTCCTGCAGATGGCACAAGTAAGTATCTGACCTCCCATGGCTAACTGCTTAGACCACAAACTTCATGTACTGAATGCATCTTGACGTGCAGGTGCCCCACAACCAACAACAGAAGAAGCTACGGGTACCTCAAGAAACCCTGAAGATCTGCTGGTGTCCGGGAGTGGATACTAGAACATCATCACCACAGATCTAGTGGATGATCCGCTCCTAACGGTTGACAACATGCGATATTTCCAGAAGATCTCCAAGGAGATGTACCAATTTACCGTGGTAAGGCATGATTACTCTTCTGCCATTATATTTTGTCTAGTTGCTTGTCTTAGTCTTTCCCCTTATGCAGGATTGTTGTCGGTCAAAACCCGCCGGCGGGCAGCGACAGGCAACACGAAGAGCCGGGAGGCTTCCGGGACGGCTGGTGGGCCCCGGTCCCTCGGTCAACGGCCCAGTGATCTGGCGCGCACCCTGGCTGAGAGTCGCTAGGCGTGCCACCTGATCCTGCACCCGATCAGGAGGGTGTGACGTGTCGAACTCCTGTATGCACAGACATGTGTAAAGATTAGTCCGAGCCGTGATCGGCTCATCACCTCCTCCCCGGTATCGGCTATGAAGAGCCGATTGCGTCAATACCGGGTCGGATCTTTGGAACGGGCAACATTGGATATATACACGTATACATTCAAATAAAACTTGCTTCATAAATAACAATCTAATCCAATCTACGACGACCAAGCTCTCACTGCACGATCGGAACATCCTACACGTAATTGAGCCTAACAAATACACGAAAGCATCGACAAAACGATCTAAACAGAGAGCAAGGAAACAACTGAAAGCCGATCCCTGACACAACCTCCATTCAAGCGATAAGCCAATACAGAGTATACTATCGGATCATTCAACTCGTTTGCAAGGCCTAATCATGCATATATCGAACCAAGCTTCTAGATAAATAGAAACCAGCCATAACAGATTGGATCTACTGATAACTACGAAACAAGACAAAACCATCGTATCCATGAACGGACACGACGATCAAACATGCGAGAGCAACATATAAAGCACGATTAAAGCACAAAAGGAAAAGATTACTCAACGCATGCCAGGATAAACAACGCTACTCGCCATCTACAAGGCTTCAGTACGAGCAACGTATGAACGAACGAGCAAGGGTAACGCTACCCCGATCACGCAGAACGTGATCGGGGTCGCATAGCACTTACCCGATGAAAACCCTAGAACAGGGGAGGCGATACGCCGAGAGTTGATGATGAATGATTCTGTTTCTTGTTTATTCATGGTACATATTTATAGTCCGCAGACTTGTTCTCTTTAACTAACCCTAACCTAACACGACACGAATCTTAACTGCTTATTCCTAATTTACACGGCCTTATGGCCTCCATCCTCCGCACGGGGCCCAATTTGCAAGCTTTATCACGACTGCCTTCTAAGCCCATCTTGCTCCATGGCCCACTTCTGGCCTGGTCAGAATACGGCGATAACACATGCCCCCCTGGTTTCGGTAATGGTAATTCCGAAATCATCACCGCCTTGACCCTTCATCTTCCGATCCGTACAACCGTGCCCTTCCGGCTTCCGATGGACTTGACTGCTCTGCATCGGCCTCCTAGGGAACCGTTACGGTGCCGATTCATTTCACCCACTCGCTGGCTTTATAAACTTGTTTCCAGCACCTTCTTTAACCACTTTCCCTCACGACCATCGCCGACTCCTCCTCCCTTCCTTTACCATGGCCTCTTCCTCTTCTGCCTCCTCTGTTATCTCTTACGAATCCGAAACAACACGAGAACCAACTCCAGAATATGACCCAATCGCCGCTTATGAGGACCGTGCTCCCCTGCATTGGGACGCGGTGGAGTGGGACTTCCATTACCAGTCCGAGGACGACGAATCTTTGACTGATGGCGAGGATCTCGCACTCCTCCTCGGAGCCGAGCTGGAAGAAGAGGGAGACGATGCCCTTTGGGGAGAAGACCTTTCTCTCTCAGAGGAAGAATCCGATTCCATCTCCTCCGAGGAAGATCTGATGGCAGGTACCTTTTTCTTCGACAGGTCATCGGACGACACTTCCGACGGCCGCGAAGGAGCCGACGATGATGACGGCTTCACCAGCAGCAGTGGCGGGGACGACGACGATAGCCGCGACGGTAGCAGCAGCAGCGGCACCAGCATTGCTCCACCGTCCAAGCGCCACAAGGCCTCTGATGTGTACTGGTGGTAGATCGTAGCATCTCTGTTAGGTTATCTCTAGGAGTAGTTAGCTCCTCTTTTGTTCTTATTGCCTTGCTATGAATGGGATCTACTTTTGTATTAACCCCTCTTATTATGCACAATAATTTATTCAAGAGCCGATGGCAACGCATCGGCCTTAGGGTATACCACTCCGGATCTGAAACCGCTCTTCAATTTACTTTACCTTCTGCCGGTCGATCCAGTGCAAACCTCTAAAGATCAATTCCGATCTCCTTTTCGCTCGCAAACCCTAGCCGCAAGATCTCCCCTAGTCCTTGAGACACACATTCGATCTTGCGCCGCCAACCCTAGATCCACTCTCCGGGGTTTCGATCCAAGTTTTCCGATGGCGGGATCCTCGCGCACCGCCGCCGCCGCCTTTGGTCTGAAGGTAAACTCCGACCCCCATTAATTTAATGCAGCGACCGCACATTTTTTACCGCGCAGTTAAATGACTTTTCCCTCGGCAATCTTGATTTCTTGGGGTTTTTCAGGCTTCCGATATCTTCTTGCCACATCCTTCTTCCCCCAATTCCTTTTGCCTTGGACCTCGCTCCTACGAGAAACCCGTAGATCTGATCTCGCGTGAGGCCAACCGGATCCCCTTTGTGAGCTAGGATGTAGACCTAGAATCTTGGTCGGATAGCCTCCGCGCCTGGCCAAACCCCCCTGAAGGCTGGACGGCTTGGTATAATAGGGTAGCGAACACCTACCAGCCCTTATGGGAATCAATCGGGATAGCCGATGCCCTGTCTTTGTCCCTCTCCCCTCTTGAGAAAGATGAGAACCTTCTGAAGACCATCGGCTATTTCTGGTCTGATGCCTTGAATTGTTTCCTCTTCGGGCATAGCCCATTGGCACCAACACTGTTAGATGTTGTGATGATTACCGGCCTAAACATATCTTCAGCCTGCCCTTCTGCTTACAGCCTCCATGTGGTCCCTTACAAACTGTCTTCAAAAACTGAATGCACCAAATGGAGCACATACCTGAGCCAACACCAGAAAAGCAAAGGCCCTGTATCGGAAAAGGAGCATACGGCCTTTCTGAACCTATGGCTTGAACACTTCCTCTTCTGTGGTCCTTCCCTTGCCCCGACCAGGAACTATCTTCCCTTGGCTTATGAACTGGCCAAGGGTCAACCCATTGGCCTCGGCAGACTATTTCTAGGGGAACTCTACCGTTATCTCCATCTGATGACTTCCAGCCTTCTTACCCAGAAGAAAATTAGAACTGGTGGCCCATGGTGGTTCATTCAGTTGTGGGCTCGTCTTTATTTCCACAATTCTGACCCTGATTTTCCTTCCTTGGTCGGCAATTCCTTCCCTGATCTGAGTGGGAGACAGATTAGATGCACTAGTTTCGGGTAGGCCCTATACAGTCTCCCTGGTGGGAAATTGAATCCTCCAGATGCTTCCCGTTGGTTCAAGATTTTCTATAAAGGCCTTGATAACCCAGATTTCCTTCCTTATGCCGATTCTGAGCTCTTTGAGAACCCGGCTACCTTCCGTTTGGCTGATATTGCCGATGATGCTGACACCAGGCATCTTTATTCCATCATGGTCCGGCCCTGCCTTCTCCCAGTCGGCATGAGCACCTCTAACCGGATTCTTAAACCCGGTTATGAGTTTTACCAGCCGGTCGTAGCAGCCCGGCAATTTGGCCTTGCGCAAGTGCCTCCCCACTTCCTTCTCCACCTGCTAACATCCAGCAGGGTGGATCTCCCTGACGCTCTGACCGCCCAGAGGTGCTATAGCCTGTTCACAGACCTTTCCTTGTCTGTCCCTTCCAACTTTACCTTCACCTCCTCGGCTGTCGACTTTGATGGATGGTGGACGATGTGGAAAACTCATGTTTTCCGAAGGGCTCTGGGTCCGATGCTACAGCAGATCGACCCTGAATATGACATCCCCGATGGAGAGGTACCGCCTTTTCGGATTAACATTCCTTCTTTAAACTTTTGCTAGATCCCTCCTGAATTCGCCTTATTTCTGCAGCAAGAAGATGGCCCAGAGCCGACGGACGAGGATGGATCCCCTTTTTGCTTCCGGGCGGTCGCTCCTGTGGTCCTTTTTGGCAGGAACGCACCCCCTCCATCAAAGAGTGTGATGCAGATTCAGCCGAGCACCGCCAAGTTAACTCCCAAGCGAAAACGGTTTTCTGAAGCTGCTGCCCCCCGGGCCTGCGCTAAGATGAGGAAGACTCTCGTCAGAAAGATCCAGAAGGAAGCCGCGCCGTCTTCCCCTAATTCACCATCTCCAGTCACCAACCAGGTTCAGCCCCTCTTCTCGCTTTGCGATCGGGTTTTTGTTCATATCCCTTTTAATGACACTCTCTTTTCTTGTAGCCTGCCGTTGTAGAAGTCTCCAGCGGGGAGGAACCCCCGTGTCAGAAAGGTTCGTCTTCGGAGGTGCCAGAGGACGTGGATGCACCCATCAGGGCCCTGATCACCCTCCGTGATCCTGGTGCGTCAAACTTGGAAGGCCCTTCTGCATCGGCTGCTACCCCAGCTGCTTCGCCAGGTCTGCAGGTCGTCGGCTCCTGTCTGGAAGGACCCTCTCCTGCCTCAGCTATTGCTGATTCCCCTGCCCGAGAGGTACGCTCAGCGGAGCCGATCGCCATTTCATCGGCTGTTGCTTCTGTAAAGCCGACTGCTGCCCCATCGGCTATCACTCCTCCCTCTGGAGGTGCAATCCATATGGCCTCTGCCGCCACCGCTCATTCCTCGGAAGGGACGCCCTCCCGGGAGCCGATCGCCCCTTCATTGGCCATCGCCGCTTCCTTCTCGAGACAGGTACATTCTTCTCTTTGTAGCCATTTGGTCTTTTTCGTAATGCCTGTCTCACTCTCTTCTCCTTCAGAACCTGGATCTTTCGGAGCTTCTTGCGTTTGACCCTGCCACGATTGGGTCAGCCATATTGGAGGCCGATGATTCTCCCTCAGGCCTAACCAGCGCTGGCGATCAACTTCTCCGTGTGAAGGATCTTCTGTCGGGTTCCATCTCCGCCTTGATTCAGGATTCCAGTGCAATCAAGCAGATCCTCGACGAGGTTAGCTCCCAGCTCCCTGTAAGCCTCCAGGTCAAGCTCTTGCCAGCAGGGTATCTTTCTTCCTTTCAAACAAAAGTGGTAGAGGCTCACCGCAGGATCGAGACCCGGCGTTCCCAATCGCTCTTAAGGACCATTATCGCCGAGATGTGTCAGTCGATCAACAAGAAGAAGGCCGCACTCGACGCCAAGATCGACACATCTGCTTCTGCCCATCGGCTTCACCTCTTGGAGAAAGAACTGGAAGACCTTGAAGCTAAGGTCCAGGCCACCAAGCAGCGCATCCAGGAGGAGAAGAATCTCATCGCGGGTTCCAAGCAGGAGGCAGAAGTCCTGACCACTGAGCTGAAGACAGACTTGGCCGAGCTGAACAGCTTGAACAAACAGGTGGTGCCGGGGGCAGACGAAGAGGACGAAGCAGTGCTTGCTGAGGTTGACCGCATCCGTCTTGATGCTATCGCTGCTATCAACGCCTTCCTTCTGCAGCCCTGTCCGAGATAAACTTTGCGTTTGTGTGGTAAACCTGTGGTGTTTTTATGTAGCGAACCTAAAGTCGATGGTGGCACATCGGCTGTTTGATAACCTGTGATGCTTGATTGCCATAAGCACACTTCTAAAGTCGATGGCACCGCATCGGCTGTTCTAATCTGATCGAGCCGATCAATACTTATTGGTCTTTCTCCGTTTCTTGTATTGCCAATGCCGATCGTCGTCGACTCAGCCTCTGCCCCCCCCTACTTAGCTTGCTGGTTGCATCGGCTTGTGGCCTGATGGGTATCATCGGCTTCATTGTTCATTAGCCCACATACTTGGGAAGTACTTCTTAAGGTGTTGGCCATTGACTGCTACTGGGAACTTAACGCCGTCCAATTCTTCAAGCATGTACGCGTTCCCAGGTAGGATCTGGTCAACCCTGTACGGCCCGTGCCAATTTGGAGACCACTTGCCATAGGCCGCGTCTTTAGTTCCCAATGGTAATACTGCTTCCCAAACCAAGTCTCCCACTTGAAACTCATTTGGCTTAACCTTTTTATTATATGCACGGGCCACTTTAGCCTTATTCTCCTTGATCTTCTCTAGTGACCATAGCCTGAGTTCCGTGAGATCTTCCACATTATCGCTCATCAGAGTAGCATATTCTTTAGCGGATAAGTCATTCTGGAATTCCACACGCCTCGATCCGGCCGTAACCTCCCATGGTAACACGGCCTCCTGCCCGTAAACCAAGTGGTAAGGAGAAGTCTTTGTCGCCCCGTGACATGATATGCGGTATGCCCAAAGTGCTTCTGACAAGACCTCGTGCCAACGTCTAGGGTATTCATCAATCTTCCTTTTGATCAACTTGATAAGACTCTGGTTGGACGCTTCGGCCTGTCCATTTGCCTGAGCATAATATGGAGACGATCTAATCAGCTTGATTCCCATATCAGCAGCAAACTTCTTGAATTCTTCTGAAATGAAAACCGAGCCACCATCTGTTGTAATAGTCTGTGGAATTCCGAATCTATGAATGACGTGCTCTTTGACAAACTGTATAACATCCCTGGATGCCACCGACTTCATCGGAACCGCTTCCACCCATTTGGTAAAATAATCTGTGATAGCTAGAATGAACTGATGACCCTTGCTAGATGGAGGATTAATTTTGCCGATCATGTCCATACCCCAGCCTCTGAACGGCCATGGTTTAATAATGGGGTTCATAACGGACGCTGGGACCATCTGAATCTTTCCGAACCTCTGACATGCCTGACATCGTTTATAATATTTAAAACAATCTTCAAGCATGGTGGGCCAGTAGTATCCTGATCGCCTAATTAGCCATTTCATCTTGTGGGCCGACTGATGGGTCCCACACGTTCCTTCATGAACTTCATGCAGGAGCCGATTGGATTCAACTGGCCCCAAACACTTAAGCAGTAGCCCCTCCAAGGTCCTGTAGAACATATCATCCCCTATGAGAACATATTTCATAGCTTTGTATCGTATCCTCTTGGGTGCCCCCCGAGCCGAATCCTTCAAGTAATTGAAGATATCGGCTCTCCAATCTCCCTGGTCCAGGAAATACGCCTGATGAACTGACCCATCGGCTTTGTACCCTAAAGCCAGCTGTGCTAGATCATTGGCTTCGGCATTCCGAGCTCTAGGTATCCAATAAAAATTAATGTACCTGAACTGCGCTATTAATTCCTGGCATTGGACCCACATTGGGAACAGCAGCTCGCTTTCGCACCTGTATTCTTCTGTAAGCTGGGAAATCACCAATTTTGAATCCCCGAAAACTTCCACTGCTTCGGCTCCGGCCTCTAGAAGCAATTCCATACCTTTTCGTACCGCCTCATATTCTGCTAGATTGTTGGTACAGGCGACAGGTAATCTGATCGAGAAAGAATATGTTGCCCCCCGAGGCGATACCACTAAGACGCCGATGCCGCATCCATCTCCACAAACTGATCCGTCGAAGTACATAGCCCAGGCTCGTATAGAAAGTGCTGCAATGCTGGTGTTAACCCTCTCAGCAATGAGGTCCGCTAACGCCTGCCCTTTAACCGCTTTTGCAGGTTGATATCGGATATCAAATTCTGATAACGCGAACATCCACTTCCCCAATCGGCCTTTCAAAACAGGAGCCGACAGCATGTGTTTTATGACATCCGATTTGCAGATGACGACTACTTCAGCCGATAGCAGGATATGGCGAAGCTTGGTGCATGTAAAAAATAAACATAAGCAAAGTTTTTCCATGTCGGGGTACCTTGTTTCTGCATCCAACAACCTTCTGCTGAGATAAAAGACCACCTTCTCTTTGCCATCATATAATTGTACCACTACTGAAGCAATAGAAGTGTCGCCCATTGATAAGTATATATAGAATGGTCTATCCTGTTGTGGTGGCACCAGCACAGGCGGTTTCGACAAATATTCTTTGATTTCTTCAAATGCCCGTTGCTGTTCTGCCCCCCAGCGGAACTCGTCAGTGGTTCTAGTCTTGACTAACTCCATAAAAGGCTCAATTCGTCCAGACAAATTAGAGATAAACCTCCTGACAAAGTTAATCTTACCAATGAGCTGCTGGAGCTCTTTTTTGGTGGTGGGTGGCACCATGGTGCGTACGGCTTCCTGACTTTTTAGGCCAATCTCTATACCTCTTTCATGAACCAGAAATCCCAGGAACTGCCCAGCCGACACACCAAAAGCGCATTTCTTTGGGTTCATCCTGAGCCCGAACTTTCTAGTTCGTTCCAGAACCCGCTGCAGGTCGTCTAGATGTCCCTCGACCGATGCTGACTTTACCACGACGTCGTCGATATAAATTTCTACTAGATTGCCGATCAGATCATGGAAGATATGGTTCATAGCCCGCTGATACGTAGCACCAGCATTCTTCAGGCCGAAAGTCATAACCACGTACTCGAATAAACCCACTGCTCCAGGGACTCTGAACGCAGTTTTATGTATATCTTCAGGGGCCATGAAGATTTGATTATATCCTGCATTACCATCCATGAAACTCAAAATCTTGTGACCGGCGGCAGCATTGATCAATGTCTCTGCAATGGGCATCGGGTATTCATCCTTTGGAGTGGCCCTATTAAGATCCCTGAAGTCCACGCACACCCTCCATCGGCCATCTTTCTTTTGTACGGGCACGACACTCGAGATCCATTCAGCGTACCTGCAAGTCCTGATAAATCCGGCTTCCAGCATCTTTTCTACTTCTTTCTTTACTTCAACCAGGACTTCGGCTTTCATCTGCCGTGCCCGCTGCTGGAACGGTCGAAAACCACTTTTAAGGGGAAGCCGATGCTCTACTATACTCCTATCTAGTCCAGGCATCTCTGTGTAATCCCAGGCGAAGCAATCGGCATACCCCTTCAGTAAAGCTATCATCGGCTCTCGTAGTGACGGGTGTAACTTCCTACTTATGAAGGTTGGTCGTGGCTTATCCCCAGGACCGATATCTATCTCCTCAAGTTCATCAGCCGATGTGAAACCATATCCTAACTTCCCTTCTTCTTCCGTTAGATCAACATTGCAGATGAAGAAAAGACACAGCATAAAAAAACTCGGCCGATCGTTAAGGTCGGCCGTTCCACACATCCCATTATTTTCCAAGCTTTTGTAAAAAGAACAAGGCCGGCTGCCAATGCTGGCAATTTCATAACGACTACGTAACACATTTGTTTTTACAACTTCGATTTTTCGGGGCCGATTGCAAGAATCGGCCTTTATGGCTCTGCCACCACATGTCGCTCCCTACTCCTTTACTCTATGAGGCTGGTGGATAAGACCAGCCTTACTCCGTTTTTTGTAGCCTCGATGCGATCACACCCTTCTAGGCTTATTCCTGAAATCGGCTCTTGGTCTTCCGCATCCCAAATGCTCATGGCAGCATGTGAAATTTCGATCGAGTCGTCTGCCTGGACCACTTCCACCTCGTCTCCATCCCATTGGATCAAACATTGATGCATCGTGGAAGGGATGCAACAGTTGGTGTGGATCCAATCCCTGCCAAGTAAAACATTGTAGGTGCTCTTGCTGTTGACGACGAAGAACGAAGTCGGGACGGTTTTATTTCCAATGGTGAGATCCACACTGAGGACACCTTGGGCTTCTGAAGTCTGCCCATTAAAATCACTTAGGGTGACATTGGTCTTGATCAAGTCTGCAGTGGACCGCCCCAAACGGCACAAGACCGAGTACGGCATAATGTTGACCGCTGCTCCCGTATCCACCAACATCTTATTCACGGGTTGCCCATTAATGAACCCCTTAAGATATAAGGCCTTCAGGTGTTTGTAATTCTTAGCTTGTGGCTTCTCGAATATCACCGGCCGAGGTCCCAAATCAAGCTGGGCCACCGACGGCTCCTCCTGGGGCCTCGCGTGGAACTCTGCAGGAAGCACAAAAACCATATGTGCATCAGCCGATACCTTCTTATCGGCTTTTGTTGACTTGGGCCGCCATTCCTTCCTGGGCGGGCGCGACTCCTTTTCCTGCACATAATGAACTTGTTCTGCCAAATCCGGTCGTGCCTTCCTTAAAGTCTCGATGTACTTGGCTTCGGCCTCCTCCAAGCTACGCAGCCGCTGAACCCTGCGCTTCTGGGAACGACTAAGTCCATCGGGGCACCAACGGGGACGATGATACCTGTCTTCTTCTTCGTCTTCCTTTCGTGGTGACCGAACCCGCACCTGCCGGATTGGAGCAGGTCCTATCCGCTGGAAAACCGAATCCCTTGCTTCTGGTCTCCTTGGTCCGCACTCTGGGCAATCCCTGATTGTAGGCAATCGGCTCATACCTGAATCCCAACAGTACCTGAAGAACGGGCAGTGCCAATGATCGCGGGCTTCTTCGTGCTTCCTCAAGCGCTTCCCGGTCCGGCGCTCATACTCCTCTTCCTCAGATTCCCGATGGAGGCGCTGCTGGTACTGGTACTCGTACTTCCTGAGAAGATCAGAAGAAGTTGGCCGTTGATTCCTTACGTACCTTACCTGCCTTTCTGTAACATATTCATCCTTTTCATTTTGAGGCCGATTGCTCGAATCAGCCTCTCCATCTTTGATCTGGCGGCGTGATGCCACCCCCGCCATGTTGATGCCGAAGTCCAGTTGTCACCTTGCCGTCCGATCGTTACTTTCCACCATATTGACACCAGGGAACGGCTGAGTGTCAACTTTCATGGCGGTCTGGCCCAGGATCAATCGGCCCTGTTCAATAGCCGATTGGATCTGCCGACGGAGTTCCTTACAGTCGCTTGTGCATGGGTAAAAGAATCATGCCATTTGCAATATGATCTTCCTTTCAATTCCTGCGCCGTAGGGGGTTTGTATCCTTCTGGAAACTTGAACTGCTTTTCTTTTAACAATAAGTCAAAAATTTGTTCCACTTTGCTCACATCAAAATTGAACCCCTTTGCCGGTCCTGTTTGTTTTACCCACTTGCACGATACAGGATTTGCACCACGAGCCCACTCTGCAACCGATACTTCCGCTTCTTCTCCGGAGCCATCGTCTTCTTCAGTATCAGCTAGCACTACTTGGCGCTTGAACTTTTCTTGATACAGCTCAGGGTGACGCTGCTCGTGCGTCGTCAACTTCTGGACAAGATGTGCCAGCGAAGTAAATTCCAATTGAAAAGCCAGATCTCTAATCGGCTTCAATAACCCCAGAGATGCCAATTCCACAGCTTCCTTTTCTGAGATCCGCGTTGAATAACACCTGTTCTTCATCTCCCTGAAGCGTCGAATAAATTCTGCCACGGTTTCTCCACGCTTCTGTCGCATCTGCGCCAGATCGGCAATACCTGCTTCTGCAGCTTCTGAATGATACTGAATATGAAATTGCTCTTCCAATTGCTTCCATGTACGGATGGAGTCAGGACCCAATGACGTATACCACCCGAAGGCCGATCCCGTAAGCGATTGTGAGAAGAACCTTACTCGTAACAGATCCGATACAGAAATCATGCCTAACTGTGCCAAATATCGGCTCACATGTTCGATAGAACTAGAACCTTCTGCCCCGCTGAATTTGGTAAACTCAGGGAGCCGATACTTGGGTGGCAATGGAATTAGGTCATAATCGCTTGGATACGGCTTTGTATAGCCGATCGCTCTCCTTTTCGGAAAAATGCCAAACTGATCCCTTAGGATGGCACCAATTTGCTCCGCCGTTTGTAACCCGGGGGCCGAGTGCACACTGTCATGACTCGGCCCTGTGGCATAAGTTGCTAGCCAAGCTTGTTTATCCGCGTCAGCTCCAGAAACCCCTCCAGCTACTTTCTGTGAGAGATGCATTGGGTTATTGCTATCCGGAATGTATGCACACATATAACCATGTGGGATTTCCTTGGGTGGCTCATTGAAGAACTGGTGGTCTGTGGGATCACCTCCTACTTTGTAAACCACGTAAGCTGGAGCACCATGTGATTCCGCCGCTGCCAGCGCATAAGGCAAAGGAGGTCTGGTCTGGAATGGCAGCTCTCCCTTGTAGCTTCCCAGAGCAGGCCCAGTCGGAGAATGTTGGTGCTTCATAATTTCTTGGACCACTCGTAAAGCTACACGCTCAAAAGCATTAACCAAGCTTTCAGAATGCCGGTGCAACGAATGAGCCACTGCATAGTTCACCTCCTGCCGCAAAGCTCTGGTACGGTCCTCAGACGGGGTAGACAGATCCACTCCATCAAGAGCACCTTCAGGTGAAAAACCCCTCCACCTGATACCGTGGTTGCGAGTCCTTTCGAAAGAGCCGATGAGATCGGCTTCAAACTGAGTCCTGATTTCGTCGTACCTCTGCTTGTGTTCAGCAGAGAGCTCCTCGTAAGTGATCGGATCTTCCCTTGCCATCTTGTTGATCACCACTAACGGAGTCGACGAAGACGACGGAGTCGATGAAGATGATGCCGATGACGATGACGAAGTCGATGAAGAATGTCTCACCGGGCGTGCCAGAATGTGTTGTCGGTCAAAACCCGCCGGCGGGCAGCGACAGGCAACACGAAGAGCCGGGAGGCTTCCGGGACGGCTGGTGGGCCCCGGTCCCTCGGTCAACGGCCCAGTGATCTGGCGCGCACTCTGGCTGAGAGTCGCTAGGCGTGCCACCTGATCCTGCACCCGATCAGGAGGGTGTGACGTGTCGAACTCCTGTATGCACAGACATGTGTAAAGATTAGTCCGAGCCGTGATCGGCTCATCACCTCCTCCCAGGTATCGGCTATGAAGAGCCGATTGCGTCAATACCGGGTCGGATCTTTGGAACGGGCAACATTGGGATATATACACGTATACATTCAAATAAAACTTGCTTCATAAATAACAATCTAATCCAATCTACGACGACCAAGCTCTCACTGCACGATCGGAACATCCTACACGTAATTGAGCCTAACAAATACACGAAAGCATCGACAAAACGATCTAAACAGAGAGCAAGGAAACAACTGAAAGCCGATCCCTGACACAACCTCCATTCAAGCGATAAGCCAATACAGAGTATAATATCGGATCATTCAACTCGTTTGCAAGGCCTAATCATGCATATATCGAACCAAGCTTCTAGATAAATAGAAACCAGCCATAAAAGATTAGATCTACTGATAACTACGAAACAAGACAAAACCATCGTATCCATGAACGGACACGACGATCAAACATGCGAGAGCAACATATAAAGCACGATTAAAGCACAAAAGGAAAAGATTACTCAATGCATGCCAGGATAAACAACGCTACTCGCCATCTACAAGGCTTCAGCACGAGCAACGTATGAACGAACGAGCAAGGGTAACGCTACCCCGATCACGCAGAACGTGATCGGGGTCGCATAGCACTTACCCGATGAAAACCCTAGAACAGGGGAGGCGATACGCCGAGAGTTGATGATGAATGATTCTGTTTCTTGTTTATTCATGGTACATATTTATAGTCCGTAGACTTGTTCTCTTTAACTAACCCTAACCTAACACGACACGAATCTTAACTGCTTATTCCTAATTTACACGGCCTTATGGCCTCCATCCTCCGCACGGGGCCCAATTTGCAAGCTTTATCACGACTGCCTTCTAAGCCCATCTTGCTCCATGGCCCACTTCTGGCCTGGTCAGAATACGGCGATAACAAGGATGTGGCCAAACTCTCACAACAAAAATCCGAAAAGCTGAAAGCAGTCGTGAGTGGCCTCCAGGAACTCCGAGCAAAGGATCAACGCATATCAGAAGAAAAGCAGAAGAACATATATCTTCAAAGAGAGCTCGACAAGCTGAAGCTGGAGCGGATGTGAGAAATGTGGCTCCTCATGAACGATCTCCGCAACCTTGATAAGGCCAACTCCGAGCTCCAAGAACAGCTCAAAGAGCAGAAAAAGGCGCACCAAGGCAAGCCCTTTCTTCACTCGAGTACTTTCTCTTTGCAATTTATCTTGAGTTCTGAAAATTGTCTTCGCTGCAGAGCATAGAAAAATCTTAACATATAAAGAAGAGTTGCTTACTGACGTGAAGAATATGCTGTATCACCGTATAGATGATGTTGAGAGGCTGCAGAAGGTGATTGCCGACACTGAACAATAGTTCATCGACTGCCTTACGCAGATCAAGACACTGGGCGAAGAAAAGGAGCAACGCCAGAAGGAGCTGGAGCAGCGCTAGAAGGAGCTGGAGGACCTTGAGGGGGCCGCCCAGCAGCTTGTTGACATGGTGGATCCGCAGGAAGGCGGCGAAGCAGACGGGCAATCCTTGCTGGAGTGACTCCTCGGAGCACCGCAGAAGGTCCTCAGTTTCATCGCCGAAGCCCCCATCACATGTGTTAGCCACACGCTAAGTTTTGTAAAATCGTTTTGGCCTCAGGCTCGACTAGAAGTATTCACGCAGGGTGTAGCTGCAAAGTGCTCTAAAGAGCAATTCAGCGAGTACCTCCTAGAAGCCCGACCTGTAGCTGAAAAAATAGTGGAAAGTGTAATACAGGATTGAGATATTGTAAAAACAAGTACTCCTCTTCTTGTATATATCTGTCATTGATGTCTCTACTTGTATTTGCCTTGTGAGTTCTGGATTGTCACCCATGTTTATAGGCTAAGTAGTAGATGCTACCCCAGGTGCAACGACCCTAGAAGTAGTCGAAGTAGCTCCTCATAGGAATCCGTCCAACAAGTTAGATATAACCCGATCAAGCGGATCTAACCAGTTAGGAAAGAACGCGAGCATCATCGCGTGACTGCCGTGCCTATGGCAAGAAGTCGAAACTACCCCGAGTGCAACGACTCTAGGTGTAGTCGAAATAGGCCCTCATGTGAGCCCGTCCAACAAGTTAGATGTAATCCGATCGAGCGGATCTAACCTGTTTGGAAAAACGCGATCGTCATCGCAATGACCATCCAAGCTCATGGCAAGAAGTTGATTCATATAAAACATGAATGTGGCTATAGCCTCCGTATTGTAACAGAAAATTTACATTCAAGATTCTATGGCACATAGCCTCCAAATTGAATTGAAAGAAAAACATCTAGGCGCTCAGAGAACAGCTACCCCTGCACGTCGTCTTTATGGGTAAAACTTGCAAAGGCTCTGAACATTCCAAGAATTTGGGACGTCTTGGCCCTCGGGGTATTGTAGTCGATAAGACCCTGGTCTTGTAATATGCTTGATGACGAACGGTCTTTCCCATCTCGAGTTGAGCTTGTGTAAGCCGGATTCATCTTGGGTGCAGCGTAGGACCAAATCGCCTATACTGAACGGCCGTTCTTTCACGTTGCGGTCGTGATATCGCTGGATCCCCTGCAGGTATCGTGATGACTGGACAAGAGCGGTGCAGCGAGCCTCTTCGATAGAGTCAAGCTCTAACTGCCTTGCTTCGTCCGCCTCGCCTTCATTGTACATTTCAACCCTTGGGGATTTCCACATGATGTCGGCCGGTAAGATAGCTTCAGAGCCATAAATAAGGAAGAAAGGTGTTTGTCCTGTGGCTTTGGACGGCTGAGTCCTGAGCCCCCAGACGACATGTGGCAACTCGTGTATCCACTTTCCTCTTTTCCTACTATTTTCGTCATAGAGTCTTTTCTTGAGACCCTCGATTATCTTGCCGTTCGCCCTCTCGACTTGACCATTGGCCCTTGGGTGTGCAACAGAGACATATTTGACCTCGATGCACATATTTTCACAGAACTCCCAGAACTGGTTGGCCGTGAAATTTGATCCCAGGTCCGTGATGATGGTGTTCGGGAAGCTGAAGCGATGCAAGATGTCGGAGATGAAATCAAAGACTCTATCTGGAGTGAGCTTGGCTATCAGCTTGTACTCGATCCACTTGGTAAACTTGTCGATAACCACCAATACATGAGTGAAACCACCTAGCGCTGTTGTAAAGGGCCCAATCATATCATGGCTCCAACAAGCAAACGGCCAGGATGGTGGTTTGGTGATATGATTGTGAGCTGGGGCGTGAGATTGCTTGCCAAAGAATTGATAGTTTTGGCATCTCCGCACGAGGTCCTCAACATCAGACACTGCGGCGGGCCAACAGAAACCAGCTCTGTATGCTTTCCCCACTAGCGTTCTTGAAGCTGCGTGGTTCCCGCAAATGCCCTCATGTATCTCCCGCAGTATGTCGTAGTCGTCTTCTCCCGTGATGCACTTCATGAGTACACCTGATCGTGCACCATGCTGGTAGAGTTTATTGTCAACTAGAACAAAACCTTTGCTTCTGCGCATGACTCGAGCTGCTGCTGCGCTTCTTGCGTCCATCCCCGCTGGTAGTCTTTGGTCCCGGATGAAGTTGATATAAGCCTCTCTCCAGTCCTCTCCAAGCATCATAACCTCCTGATCAGGCTGTTGAAGGCCAGCATTGGTGGTTACCTGAGGTGAGGACTTGATGGATGGCTGTTTCAGCTCCTGGATGAAAACTCCCGCTGGAACTTGTGCACGGGTGGATCCCAGCTTGGATAGTATGTCCACGCCAAAATTATGTTCCCGTATCACATGATGAACCTCCAGGCCGGAAAACTTATTTTTTAGCTTGCGCACTTCTTGTACATAGGTGTCCATTGTCTCCTTGTTGCAGTCCCATTCTTTGTTGACTTGCTGAACGACCAAAAGTGAATCACCGTATATAAGTAGTCGCTTGATGCCTAGTGATATCGCCAAACGTAGCCCATGAAGCAAGGCTTCATACTCGGCTTCATTATTGGATACCTCCAAAGGATCTCGAGGACATACTTCAATTGCTCGCCTCTCGGAGAAATAAATAGGACCCCAGCACCATCACCATCAAGCTTAAGGGACCCATCAAAATACATGGTCCAGTGCTCTAGCTTGCCGACTGGAGTTGGAATTTGATTCTCTCGCCACTCGGCCATAAAATCGACTAGAGCCTGAGACTTGATTGCAGTGTGTGGCTTGAAATCGATTGACAAAGCCCCCAGTTCCACTGCCCACTTTGATATACACCCCGTGGCGTCCTGATTGTGCAGAATATCCGCTAACGGAAAATCCGTAATCATAGTGATCTTGTACTCGTCAAAGTAATGGCGCAGCTTTCTTGATGTGATCAGTATTGCATATAAAAGTTTTTGAACTGCCGGGTATCGTACCTTAGATTCGGAGAGTACCTCACTGATGAAGTACATGGTGTAAGCATCTAGGCCATTAAGGTATGTTTCGGTGATTAATGACAACCATTATTGTGACTAATGAGTTTGTGCAGCTTTATAGATCATTATTGCTCATTTGGTTATATGTCAAAAGAGGCCCCTAATTTTTCATTATTCAAAAAGGCGATCTCGGCATTCAACTCTATAATGTGTCAAGACTAAGGATCTTTCTAGTCCTAAGTGTCATAAGGTTGAGAAGGACACTTAGGTTAGTATAGGTTTTATAGTTTTGTAGTGATCGCACTATTAAGAGGGGTTTAGGCTTAGTAACTTGAGCATGGACATGGTCATTTGAAAATGGATGCACACATTGATCACTCAGGTTTCTAGAAGCTCAAATAAGTGGTTCTCAACTTATATTTCAAAGATATTTGGATTTCATTCAAGACTCAAGTCAGAAAAGGCAAAATCAGAAAAATCCTATTCACCGGTTTAACCGACGCTTCAAGTTTTATATACGTCGGTTAAACGAGGTCAGCAGGTCTGGACAAGTCAACACACCGGTTACACCGACGTTATTTGAAATTGGACGTCGGTGCAGTTGTCCAGAAACTCGGTTTTCAGTTGATCAGTGGACAAATTGACTCACCGGTTAAACCGACGATATTTGAAAATGGACGTCGGTGCAGTTGTCCAGTGACTTGGTATTTCTGTTGATCAAAGGATGATTACACTCACCGGTTAAACCGATGCAACGACGGTTAATCTTCCCAAACAGTAACGGCTAGTTTTCAAAAGGGGAGTTTACATTCACCGGTTAAACCGACGATGACTATTGGAGTGACGTCGGATCAACCGGCGCTACGCAGTTTTCTGTCAGCTTTTTCTCCAACGGCTCTATTCGTGTGAGCTGCCCATATATACCCCTCCAATGGGTCATTCTACTACTCTTGGCACCAGGCAACATCCAAACACACATACTTTAGCCAAGAGCCACTTTGAGCTTCAACATTTCATACACTTGTTCATTCAATCATTCAAGAAGCAAGATTAAGGACTTGAGTAGAGAGAAGCTTGTGTGCATCCATTCTTTGTGATTGGTTCTTGCTCAAGTGAAGGCCTTAGCTTGTTACTCTTGGTGATTGGCATCACCTAGGCGATCTTGGTGATCGAGGTGATTCTCGCGGAGCTTGCCAAGGATTGTGGAAGCCCGGAGAAAAGATTTGTACGTGGCTTGATCTCCACCACACCGGGATGGTGAACGGAGACTCTTAGTGAGCGTCCTCGTCTTGGTGACTTGGGAGGTGACAATACTCTTTGTGAGTGTCACAACGTGGATTAGGGGTGTGTGCCAACACATCGATACCACGGGAAAAATCCGGTTGTCCCTTGTCCACTTTACTTTTTCAAGCATTATCTTTCATGCAATTCATTCATGTGTTTGATTTAGGAATCACTAGTTAGCTCTACCTTGCTAGGCTTTATCTCTTTTCATCTTAACTAGCTTGTGTAGGTTGTTTAGTTATCCGGTTGGTGAATTGGAGCCTTTCTAGTTTTTGCATAGGTTAAGGTTGTTTTATCTTGTTTTAGAAATTGAAAAAGGCCCAATTCACCCCCCCCTCTTGGTCCATCGATCCTTTCAATTGGTATCAGAGCCTCGTTGCTCATTTGGATCATTAGGCTTCACCGCCTAGAGCTATGGCCAAGATGGGTGGTTCGCCGCCTCACTTCGAGGGCAAGAACTTTGCCTATTGGAAAGTTCGCATGGCCGCATACCTTGATGCGATTGCCCCCGAAGTGTGGTTGGAAACTAAAGTCGGGTTCACCGGAGATCCCACCCCCGACCAATTAAAATGGAATGCTAGAGCTAGAAATGTAATTTTCGAAGCTATTAGTGAGGAGGTCTTTGCTAGAGTCAATGGCATGGACCTAGCAAGTGATATTTGGAAGGAGCTCATTGAAATACATGAAGGTTCCACCAAAGTTCGTGAATAAAAATATCACTTGTTTAGAGCTAAGTATGATTCCTTCAAAATGCTAGCTCATGAAAATTGCAATGATATGTATTCTCGCTTGAATGTCATTGTCAAGGACATTAATGCACTTGAAATATCCAAAATTGACAGTGCATCCATCAACCGCAAGATCCTCATGCTACTCCCGAAGCCCAAGTATAACATTATCAATGCTATGCTTCAAAAGGAGGATCTCGCCGCAATGGAAGTTGGAGAACTTGTGGGGGAAATTCGCGCTCATGAAATGAGCATTCTTGGTATGACCGAAGAGCCAACTTCAAGCAAGTCAATTGCTCTAAAGACCAAGACAAACAAATCCCGCAAGCTCAAGATGGTCAAACAAGACTCAAGTTCAAGCAATGAAGAAGATGATCATCATGAGAGCTCATCCGATGTTGAAGATGATGGAGAGCTTGCTCTCATGATGAGAAAGTTCACACGCTTGAATGAGAAGATCAATAAGAAGGGCTTCAACTTTGACTCCAAGAAGGGAATGTTCCGGCCAATGGATGTCAAGAACAAGATTTGTTACAATTGTGGCGAAAAAGGACACATCCGTCCAAATTGTCCCAAGCCGGACAAAAGAAGCAAGGACAACAAGAGTAAGCATCGCCATGATTCAAGCGATGATGAAGAAGAGGAGAGGAAGAACAAAAACAAGAGATTTGGGAAGAAGAAGACCCACGACAAGAAGACCAAGCTCTTCCCAAAGAAGAAAGGGCACACCAAGAAGAGTTTCTTGGTGGAGAAACAAGAATGGGTGACCGATGTCTCATCAAGCGAAGACTCAAGTGATGAAGAAGACATTGTCACCATCGCCCTCACCAATGAAGAACCATCTCTACCTCCGCCTCCTATGTGCCTCATGGCAAAAGGTAACACCAAGGTATGTGAGGTAGATAGTGATGATGATAGTGATGAAGAGCTTGATCCAAATGAATTTACTAACCTCATCAATGAGTATACATCCGTTATCAAGAGGGAAAAGGGCAAAGTTAAAGTTCTTGAGAGCACTCATGCCAAGTTAGAGCTTGCCCACTCCGACTTACTTAGTAAGTACAATGACTTGCTCAAAAAGCACAATGAGTCACTTGTACTTGCTAAGCAAGTTGAAGAGAGCCACAAAAAGCTCAAACAAGAGCATAGGGAGTTGACTCACAAGTATCAAGAACTTGAATTTGCTTATGAAGTAATTGACCCAAGTCTTGAGAAAGTTGTTCTTGAAAAGGTCAATGCTTCTACCTCATGTGATGACCTACTCATTGATGCATATGCCACTAATGTTGTGCCCAAGCTTGCCTCTTCTAGGGAAAAGGAATTGATGGATCAAGTGGCAAGCCTCAAGAGTAGTGTGGAGAAACTCTCAAGGGGAGAATACATCCACAAGGAGATTCTCTTTAACAATGCCCGTGACTATGGTAAGAGAGGTCTTGGTTCATTTCCGGAGCCAAACATGGCTACAACTCCTTCTCCGGAGATCAAGACAAGCTTCATCAAGGAAGTTGGTTCATATTGCCAACATTGCCAAGTCACCGGGCACCACACTAGGGAGTGCACTTTACCATCACGTCCTCTTCCTAAATTACCCAAGAATTACTCATCAATGTTTCAAAATAATCATTTCCTCTTGAGTAAAGTAAAGGGCAAGGTGAAGGCCAAGTTCATTGGCAAAATTGCTAAGGAGTCGAAGAAGAATCTCCCCAAGCAACTTTGGGTCCCAAAAGCTCTTGTCACACATGTGCAAGGCCCAAAGCTTGTTTGGGTTCCGAAAACTCAAAAATAAATTCTCATGTGTGTAGGTGAACTACAAAGCCGGTGGAAAACATTGGGTACTTGATAGTGGTTGCTCTCAACATATGACCGGCAATGATAGCATGTTCACCTCACTTGAAGACCCCGGCGATCATGAACATGTCACCTATGGTGATAACTCAAAGGGGAAAGTCTTAGGTTTGGGTAGAATTGCAATCTCAAAAGATTTATCCATTTCAAATGTTTTGTTTGTAGAAGCACTTAGTTTTAACCTCATTTCTATTGCACAATTATGTGATCTTGGACTAACGTGTGCCTTTGACAAGAATGGTGTTGTAGTGACTCATGAAAAAGACAAGTCATTGGTATTCACGGGGTTTAGGCATGGCAATATCTATTTGGTGGATTTCTCTTCAAAGCAAACAAGCACCATGACTTGCCTCTTCACCAAGTCGTCTCTTGGGTGGCTTTGGCATAGAAGAATTGCTCATATTGGCATGAGCAACCTCAAGAAAGCCCACAAGAGGGGGATGATCACCGGCATAAAGGACGTCACTTTTGACAAGAACAAGCTATGCAAAGCGTGTCAAGCCGGGAAGCAAGTTGCAACTCATCATCCTATCAAGACGATGTTGTCTACCTCCAAGCCGCTCGAGCTACTACACATGGATCTCTTTGGTCCAACTTCATACAAGAGCATTGGTGGTAACCTCTATTGCCTAGTAATTGTTGATGATTTTTCACGCTACACTTGGGTCATGTTTCTAGGCGATAAGGGTGAAACTCCGGAAATCTTCAAGACATTTGCAAGAAAAGCTCAAAGGGAATATAATTCCCCAATCGTGAAGATTCGGAGTGACAACGGCACCGAGTTCAAAAATATGAAGATTGAAGAATGGTGCGATGAAGAAGGAGTCAAACATGAGTTTTCCGCCACCTACACGCCCCAACAAAATGGAGTGGTGGAAAGGAAGAACAAGACACTCATCACCCTAGCAAGAGCAATGTTGGATGATTATGGCACGTCCGAGAAGTTTTGGGCGGAAGCAATCAACACGGCGTGTCATGCATCCAACCGAGTGTATCCTCACCGACTCCTCAAGAAAACTCCATATGAGCTCATCACCGGGAGGAAACCAAATATATCATACTTTCGAGTCTTTGGTTGCAAATGCTTCATATATAAGAAGAAAAGGCTCGGTAAGTTTGAAAGTAGATGTGATGAAGGTTTCTTTCTTGGTTATGCGTCAAACTCCAAAGCATATAGAGTATTCAATCAAACCTCCGGGTTAGTTGAAGAAACATGTGATGTGGAGTTTGATGAATCTAATGGCTCCCAAGAGGAGGTTGTTGGCTATGAAAATGTAGGGGATGAAGAGATTGAAGAAGCCTTGAAGAAGATGTCCATTGGGGATATCAAGCCGGAAGAGGTGCATGAAGGCAATGATCAAGGGGGAGGATCTTCCTCATCTACACCAAGCACCTCCACGGCACCCCTACTGGATGAAGATCAAGATAAAATTGATCCACTACCTCAAGAAAATGTGTCAACGCCAACACCCCAAGTCCAAGAACAAGAAGAGCAAAATGTTCCACCACAAGCACAAGTCACTCATGATCCACCCCAACAAGCATCCACGCAAATACCGCTAGTGAAGCATGGTCGCATCTCCAAGGATCATCCAATTGGTCAAATCATTGGTAGTCCTTCCAAAGGAGTAAGAACTCGTTCTAAGCATGCTTCATTTTGCGAACATCACTCGTTTGTTTCTTGCATTGAACCCACTAGCATAGAGGAAGCGCTTGAGGACTCGGATTGGGTGATGGCCATGCAAGAAGAATTGAATAATTTCACCCGCAATGAAGTTTGGGTCCTCGAAGCTCCTCCGAAAGACAAGAACATCATCGGCACAAAGTGGGTCTTTCGAAACAAGCAAGATGAACATGGGGTGGTAGTACGCAACAAAGCAAGACTTGTGGCAAAAGGGTTTTCTCAAGTCGAAGGTTTGGATTTTGGTGAAACTTTTGCTCCGGTCGCAAGACTTGAAGCTATCCGCATCCTTCTTGCTTACTCTTCACATCATAATATTAAGTTATATCAAATGGATGTGAAAAGTGCGTTCTTAAATGGCTTTATTAACGAACTTGTTTATGTTGAGCAACCTCCCGGGTTTGAAGATCCGAGGAATCCTAATCATGTTTATAGGTTGCACAAGGCACTCTATGGACTCAAGCAAGCTCCAAGGGCTTGGTATGAGAGGCTTCGTGACTTCCTAATCATGCAAGGTTTCAAGATCGGGAGGGTGGACACCACTTTGTTCACAAAAGACGTCAACGGGGACCTTTTCATTTGTCAAATTTATGTTGACGATATTATCTTTGGCTCAACTAATGATTTACTAAGCCATGAGTTTGCTACCATGATGTCTAGGGAATTCGAGATGTCCATGATTGGCGAATTGACCTTCTTCCTTGGTTTCCAAGTCAAACAAATGAAGGAAGGGACATTCATTTATCAAGAAAAATATACTAAAGATATCTTGAAGAAGTTCAAGATGGATGAATGTAAGCCAATCAAGACACCCATGGCAACCAATGGGCATCTCGACTTGGATGTGGACGGTAAACCTGTTGATCAATCCCTCTATCGTTCAATGATAGGGTCTTTGCTTTACCTTACCGCATCTAGGCCCGATATAATGTTTAGCGTGTGCTTGTGTGCCCGTTTCCAAGCTAACCCTAAGGAATCACATCTTTCGGCTGTGAATAGGATCCTTAGGTATCTCAAGCACACTCCTAGCATAGGCTTGTGGTACCCCAAAGGCGCTAGCTTAGATCTCTTGGGATACTCGGATTCGGATTTTGCCGGAAGCCGTGTCGATCGCAAGAGTACCTCCGGGGGTTGCCACTTGCTTGGGCGTTCTCTAGTTTCTTGGTCGAGTAAGAAGCAAAATTCCGTGGCTTTGTCCACCGCGGAAGCGGAATATATAGCTGCCGGTGCATGTTGTGCCCAAATTCTATATATGAAGCAAACCCTTTTGGACTTTGGTGTGAAACTAGGAAGAATACCACTCCTTTGTGACAATGAAAGTGCCGTAAAAATTGCCAAGAATCCAGTTCAACACTCTCGCACAAAGCACATTGATATTCGCCATCACTTCTTGCGTGATCACGAAGCCAAGGGGGACATTTCCCTTCAAGGTGTGAGATCCGAGGAGCAATTGGCGGATATTTTCACAAAACCTTTAGACGAGAGTACCTTTGTTAGGCTAAGAAATGAGCTAAATGTGTTAGATGCGGCAAACGTCATGTAAGTTGCCATGTCATATAGAAAAATGCATACATATAGGACACTTGTCTAACCATGGTAAGATAGTGATGAGCAAGGGTTTAGCTAGAGGTGGTGGTCCACTTGTTTTCCTCTAGGCTTGTAGAAAGGCTCATCATGATGAAGCTTTCCGTGGGATCAAACTTGACAAGTAGATCTTAAATTCTCGCTATGCATTTCTTGTCATATAGTTGTGCATCTCATGTTTACTTTTCTTTCGCATGTGTTTGTAATTTGCATTATCATTGCATGCGCAAAAGTCACAAAGGAGATCACTTGATGAAAATGAGACTTGTTTTACGTACAAGATCTTAATTCATGAGAAGTGAAAAGAGTAAAGTGTTAGGTGCGTTATTGCCTAGTGAGCAATGTCATTGTGAGTTTGAAGCTTTCCTCCTTCAATATTCCTATGACATGGCTCATACATTTTAATTTGGCGCTTTGTCTCTCTTGCGACTTATCCTTGACTTTGAAAAGAAAAACTATTTAAGTTATTAAGCTATCCTATTTTGAGGGGTAAGGTCGCCTATGCAAGTCCATTAACTTGAGTTTAGTTGAGTCTTATAAGTTCATTGGACTCAGCATAGAAAAGTGAGCTGAGAGAGGGTTTTTGGGTTCACCGGTTCAACCGACGTTCAATGGATCTATACCCATCGGTTTAACCGGCGTTACTAAGTGTCAGCCACAGCTCAGTCATTTCAGGCGTTCAACCGGCGTATACAAAGTTTGCAGCATCGGATCAACCGATGAACAGAACACAATTCTGACCTGAAAATCAACTGTTCTTTACATCGTTCAACCGACGAGTTCACTTTTCAGATCATCGGTTCAACCGGCGTACAGACACAGATTCGGCAGGGTTTCTGGTAAACTGCACCGACGCAATCAACCGGTGTTCAAAACCTAGGCATCGGATCAACCGGCGATAAGAAAATCAGCGGGGTCCACATGTCATATTCCTCTCTTGACCGGTCACGACCTCACTTTTCCAGGAGTCACCCACAGCGGTGCAGTCAGTTGGCCTCCCCGCAGTACCACGGCCACTACCTTCAGGGGGAGGCGGAGAGGTGTCCTTTCTTCAGCAGTCGTCACAGCCGGCAGCATCAGCACTCACTACTTCAGATGTTGACACATCTTCTGCTGAGCCGGCTACTACTTCCACGGACCCTCTCCCAGGCAGTGCTAGCACCAGGGCATCGACGACAGCCTCGACGACAGCTACACCTCCGGTCAGCTCAGCACCAGCAGGCCTTTCAGACCAGCAGCTACCGGCAGTCACTGAGGATCCACCGTCTGACGACGACGACGATGACGATGACCTGGATCGCTTCCTCGCCGTCCCGCGGCACCCAGATCAGTAGCCTTTTTGTGCTTTGATGCCAAAGGGGGAGAGGGAGTCAGGGGGAGGGTAGCTTTAGAGAGAGCTCGTGATCAGGACATTGATGTTTCTTATTATATTATATTTGGTGTTAGTTCATGGATATGTACATTTGTCATTTGAGCATGCTGAGCTTTTGAGACATATCTATGGATTTCATTTGAGCCATTGAGTTCCTTGATTCTCTCTTTTCGAGTTTGCTTGTGTTTATTCGCGCTTTATCTTTCTCGCTCTCTCGTCATCTATGTTTATGTTGTCATCAATCACCAAAAAGGGGGAGATTGTAAGCATCTAGGCCATTAAGGTATGTTTCGGTGATTAATGACAACCATTATTGTGACTAATGAGTTTGTGCAGCTTTATAGATCATTATTGCTCATTTGGTTATATGTCAAAAGAGGCCCCTAATTTTTCATTATTCAAAAAGGCGATCTCAGCATTCAACTCTATAATGTGTCAAGACTAAGGATCTTTCTAGTCCTAAGTGTCATAAGGTTGAGAAGGACACTTAGGTTAGTATAGGTTTTATAGTTTTGTAGTGATCGCACTATTAAGAGGGGTTTAGGCTTAGTAACTTGAGCATGGACATGGTCATTTGAAAATGGATGCACACATTGATCACTCAGGTTTCTAGAAGCTCAAATAAGTGGTTCTCAACTTATATTTCAAAGATATTTGGATTTCATTCAAGACTCAAGTCAGAAAAGGCAAAATCAGAAAAATCCTATTCACCGGTTTAACCGACGCTTCAAGTTTTATATACGTCGGTTAAACGAGGTCAGCAGGTCTGGACAAGTCAACACACCGGTTACACCGACGTTATTTGAAATTGGACGTCGGTGCAGTTGTCCAGAAACTCGGTTTTCAGTTGATCAGTGGACAAATTGACTCACCGGTTAAACCGACGATATTTGAAAATGGACGTCGGTGCAGTTGTCCAGTGACTTGGTATTTCTGTTGATCAAAGGATGATTACACTCACCGGTTAAACCGATGCAACGACGGTTAATCTTCCCAAACAGTAACGGCTAGTTTTCAAAAGGGGAGTTTACATTCACCGGTTAAACCGACGATGACTATTGGAGTGACGTCGGATCAACCGGCGCTACGCAGTTTTCTGTCAGCTTTTTCTCCAACGGCTCTATTCGTGTGAGCTGCCCATATATACCCCTCCAATGGGTCATTCTACTACTCTTGGCACCAGGCAACATCCAAACACACATACTTTAGCCAAGAGCCACTTTGAGCTTCAACATTTCATACACTTGTTCATTCAATCATTCAAGAAGCAAGATTAAGGACTTGAGTAGAGAGAAGCTTGTGTGCATCCATTCTTTGTGATTGGTTCTTGCTCAAGTGAAGGCCTTAGCTTGTTACTCTTGGTGATTGGCATCACCTAGGCGATCTTGGTGATCGAGGTGATTCTCGCGGAGCTTGCCAAGGATTGTGGAAGCCCGGAGAAAAGATTTGTACGTGGCTTGATCTCCACCACACCGGGATGGTGAACGGAGACTCTTAGTGAGCGCCCTCGTCTTGGTGACTTGGGAGGTGACAATACTCTTTGTGAGTGTCACAACGTGGATTAGGGGTGTGTGCCAACACATCGATACCACGGGAAAAATCCGGTTGTCCCTTGTCCACTTTACTTTTTCAAGCATTATCTTTCATGCAATTCATTCATGTGTTTGATTTAGGAATCACTAGTTAGCTCTACCTTGCTAGGCTTTATCTCTTTTCATCTTAACTAGCTTGTGTAGGTTGTTTAGTTATCCGGTTGGTGAATTGGAGCCTTTCTAGTTTTTGCATAGGTTAAGGTTGTTTTATCTTGTTTTAGAAATTGAAAAAGGCCCAATTCACCCCCCCCCTCTTGGTCCATCGATCCTTTCACATGGGCCTCTGTACTCCAAACTCATGGCCCTCCTCGTTGCGCTCGACTACAATGGCACCGCTGACAACATGAGTTGTCATTGCAATGTAGAGTAGTAGATCTTCTCCCGATAGTGGTGCTGTAAGGACCGGAGGTGACTAAAGGTGTTGTTTCAGATCTTGCAGGGCCCGCTCGGCCTCCTCCATCCACTGGAACTTGTCCTGGCGTTTCAGGATTTTGAAGAAGGGTAGTCCTCTCTCCCCAAGTCGGGAGATGAACCTGTTTAGGGCTGCCATACATCCTGTTAGCTTCTGCACATCCTTGATTGTGGCCAGAGCCCCTATGTCAGTGATGGCCGTAATCTTCACAGGATTGGCTTCAATTCCTCGGTTGCTGACGATGAACCCGAGCAATTTCCCTGATGGTACTCCGAAAATGCATTTAGTTGGGTTGAGCTTCCACCGAAACCTACATAGCTGCTGAACGTCTCTTCCAAGTTTGTAATCAGGTCATTGGGATTCCTGATCTTGATGACCATGTCATCCACGTAGGCCTCAACATTCCGATGCAGCTGATCAGCAAAGCACATCTGAATCGCGCGTTGATAGGTTGCTCCTGCATTTCAACCCGAAAGATATAGTTTTGTAGGCGTATGTTCCAAACGGGGTGATGAACACGGTTTTTATTTGATCTTCCTCCTTGAGCGCAATCTGGTGATACCCTGAATAGCAATCAAGGAAGCAGAGGAGTACACAAGCCGCCGTCGAGTTGACAACTTGATCAATGCGCGGTAACCCGAAGTAATCCTTTGGGCAATGCTTGTTGAGATTGGTGTAGTCAACGCACATTCTCCATTCATTATTCTTTTTTCGTACAAGGACGGGGTTAGCTACCCACTCTAGATGGATTACTTCTTTAATGAAGCCAGCTGTAAGGAGTTTAGCTATTTCCCGTTTGATTGCCTCACGTTTGTCGTGAGCAAACCTTCGAAGGCGTTGCTTTTTGGGCACAGCCTGTGCGTTTACATTTAGACTATGCTCGATCAGTTCCCTGGGCATCCTTGGCATATCCGCAGGTTTCCACGCGAATATGTCTCGATTAGCCCGAAGGAAACTGACGAGTGCGAATTCCTATTTCTCATCTAAGCCTGCACGGATAACGGCGGTCTTGGATGAGTCACCCTCGTGGAGCTGGATCATCTTGAGGGTCACGTTGCCGGTCGATTGGATGCTCGACTTGCTGGCCTTTCTTGTAGGGATTTCTAGCCCGGCCTGGGATAGTTGTTGCGCTGCCACGAGTACTTCTCCTGAAACATCTGGCACACGCGCAGTCGAAGCATACTGGATCGCTTCCTGGTTGCAGTCATACGACTTCTTCAAGTCGCCTTAGAGAGTGAGTACCCCACTTCATCCTGGCATCTTGAGAAGCAAATAAACATAATGCAACATTGCCATGAATTTGGCCAGTGCCGGTCTGCCCAGTATGGCATGATAAGAAGATTCGAAGTTGGCAACTTCAAATTTGATGAACTCGGTGCGGTAGTTCTCCCTCGTGCCGAAGGTGACTAGAAGAACCACTGTGCCAAGTGGGTGCGCTACATTACCTGGGACAATGCCGTAGAAAGGAGACTTGCTTGGAACAAGCATGTCCGTTAAGTCCAGGCCCATCTTTCTCAAAGTGCTGGCAAAGATGAGGTTTAGACCACTTCCGCCATCGATGAGTACTTTGGTGAGCCTGACTTCTGCCACCACCGGGTCCAGGACCCGGGGGAACTTGCCGGGCTCTGAGAAGCTTGTCCACTGATCGTCGCGTAAGAACGAGATGGGGACCTCCGACCAATGGAGTGGTCATGGTACCGTCGGCTCGACAAACATGATCTCTCGGAGGAGCAGTTTCTATTCCCGCCTGGAACTGAAGTCCTCATCTCCCCCGAAGATGACGTTGACGGTTTTCAAGGCATCCTGGAACTTCACGTTGTGCGATTTGTCCCCTTGGTCATCCTCTTCGGGTTCTTTGTCCGCTGGCTTGTTCTTCTTGCCACCACCGGGATTGTTGAATGTCCTCCGGAGGTGGTAGCAATCAATTGCTACATGATTGGCACCTGGATGCCATGGGCATTTCTTCTGCAGGAGCTTTTCAAACTCCTCCTGCGTTGTAGTCTTCCTTCCTCACGAAGGACGATCCACAGCCACGACGAGGTCATCTGGCTTGCGCTTTCAACCCAAGTAGTCCCGCTGGCTCTTGTCGGTACGATTGTTGTTTGTGCACCTCAGATTGCTGTCATTGCGCCTCGGGAACCACTCCCGCATCTTTTCCTCCTGCTCGGACCAGTTGTGCATCATGTCACGAAGCCCTGCAATAGTTTTTGGTCTGTTCCGCCCAAAGTCTCTGTAGATGCGTGGGTCGGTTATGCCATTGTAGAAGCAGTCGATGATGTCTTCCTCCGAGATATTCGCAATGGTGGCGCGCACGTCAAAAAAATGGCATGTATAGGACCGCAGGAGCTTGTTATGTTCCTGTTTACATTGAGCAAGATCGTGATGAGTACCTGCACAGGTGATCGCCCCCTGGAAGTTGTCGATGAAGACTTTCTTGAGCCGCTCACAGGAGTCGATCGAGTTGTTGCTGAGGCTCTCCAACCACGTGAGTGGCGCAGGGTCCAAAGCCATTGGGAAGTAGACGACCTTGGTGATGTTGGAGCCCCCTGCGACTTCAATGGCGGTGGAGTAACAACGTAGCCATTGCTGAGGAGCTTGCTTGCCATCATACTTGGTGATCCCAATCGGCTTGAAGCCCTCAGGGTACTTGTAATTGCTGAACCGTGCGGTGAACGCTGGAAAACGGTCACTGCAGTCGGTACCCTCTATCT